>NW_027514618.1:600000-885000 GCF_048772815.1 Callospermophilus lateralis
TTTCTCAAAGGATTGCTCCCTAATATCTAAAGAAAAAAAATGTTATTTAGTTGTTTTCAATCTTTCTTGATTATATTGAGATATAATAATGGAATCATGTCTCTGATTCTGTCATGATCAGAGTGCCAATAAAATTAATTTTGCCAAAAACTACATTATAGGATATAAGAGAGTTAAGCTTCACAAAGTTTAAAAACTTCAATCAAACATGACCAAAATCAAATAGACTGCTAACAAATATATTTCCTACTTAAGAATAAATTATTTTGTACTATTACATTTGAGTCAGAAAATATGTTCTTGATCTGGACCTGTGATTACTATTCAGTGAGACCTATGTCAATGCCCTTTATCTGTTTTATAATATCATTAAAATATGAATAATTTACACATTTCCATGGAAAAAAAATCCTACTATGAAATTGTTAATAATGACAGAAATATTCTGCAGATATTAATAGCTGGTGGATATTTTTATATAAAGATATTCTACAAAGCCAGAACTCAGATTTTATGCATGTCCCGGGAACACGTTAAGAACCTGTTGTTAGTATGATACACGACAAAGATATGCACTGATCATCAGAAGGCCTTACTTTGCTTCTTCCCAGGACACAGCCACACTCCAGTCATCTCACTAGAGCTTGGCTCCTGTTCCTGTTTTGTGGAGCTGCACCATGAGACCGCACCTTGGGTTGATTCCTGGAACACCAGATCTGACTTTTCTCTCATCAAGGATTTCCAAGTACTAAGCTCACACTCATCATGTGGACACACACCAGGAAACCACGAGGGCAAACTGCTCTCTCATCAGTCAGACAATGAGACTGGATATTCCAAAAATAAAGTCCAGGTACAAATTGGTAGGAATATACCCACTGAAAACATGGTTCAACCCTAATTCAAATGTGTAGAGTGCAGTACAGTGGGGGCCAGAAAAAAAGCCGCTTCTGATTTACAGACTGGCTAGTGGAGTTATTGACAGGGGAGACATGGCTCCTAAATCCTAGTGCGTGATTTATAACAGAAAAGAAAAATTGCTCCCTTTTAAAAGAAGCTTTTGAAGTGATGCAAGTAATAGAACAGGAACAATTTAGACTGGTAATTTTATGAATGGAATTAAGAAACGACCATCAGGAGTTTATTAACTTTTCAGCACTGATAATTTCCTTAAGGTTTGCAGGCTTCTTCTCTTTTCCAAGCTGACACAACTTCACATCATGGCCAGGTAAGAATGGTGTTGTCATGCTGGATTCAGCGGTTGACAAAATCTGACTCCCGGACAGGAACGATTTCATGGACTAGGGGGCGCTGTCCCCTCAAGAAGGAGCCTTTGGCACTTTGCATATAAAACACTCTCAGGCGGTGGTCGCGGTGGTGACCCCAGTGGTGGTGGTGATCGCGCCTTGGTGGCCAAGCCAATGTATTTTCTGCTTACTGCGGTTGTATTTGCATGCTGTGTTAATGTTCAGATAAAGTACATTAAAATGGCTCAGTCAAAATATGATAAATATGTGGACCATCCAGGTTCATTTATCATCATGACAGCAAGAATAGTCTTATGGCCAGCTGCAGCTGGGCAAGAGTATGAAAGTTCTGAAATGGACTTGAAATTTATCCGCTAGGATTATGGGGTTCATATTTTGCTCTACTGCTTGACTTACCTGTGTGTGCCGGGGGAGGAGGTCCTGGGGGACTGAATCCTGGGCCCTGCACAAATCATACAACTCTTCTTTCTACCACTTAGCTATGTCCCAAGCTGTTGTATTTTATTTTGAGATGGGGGTCTCACTTGCTTACCAAGACTGACCTTAAACTTGCAATCCTTTTATATTAGCCTCCCAAGTAGCCAGGATTATAGGCATGCACCCCTGTGCCAACTACCTTGATTTTCTTAACTCGGTCCATTTTGTTCAATGACTGGTAGTGTGAGAATGAAAAATTGTTTTATCTTCTTTGGTGTTTTATGTAGGATTTACTCTCCTGTTAGAGCAATAAAGCAGCTCTGTAAATCTAGATTTCATTTTGTTTTTAAAAACAAACAATCAAGCAACAAACTTTTATTCTAATAATGTTTAAACTAATTAATGTAAAAAAAAGTCAGAAAATGAGTGATGGAGTAAGGTAACAAAGATGTATGGGCCACTGTCTATCTATCCATTGTGGTCTTTTAAATCTGCCCTGCAAAATGGTTTCATTCCTGTCCAAAGCAAGCCTCTATATGCTACTTCCTAGCCCAGTTACCTGATGATCTTCTGTCCCTTATTGAATCAAGACAAAGTCTGGGAAATATTCAGCAGCATCAAGTTGTCCCACATCCTGGTTTCTACTTCAATTTCCAGAGTAATATTATTAATTCCTTTTAATGCAATTTGAGGTATCAGAACGATCTGTTGTCTACTAGCTATACACACCTTTTTTAGTTTCTGGTTATCATAGTTGTACATCTGCCATGCTTTCTATTCACTGTTGGAAGAAATGTGAATATCTTTTTTCTAAAATTTCCTCATTTATTCACCAACAGGCTTCTATTTTTTTCCTCCATTTTCCCATAATGCTTCATTAATATTCCTTTCATGAAACTCATTACCTTATATCTTGCCCCCAAATACCACCAAAATCCTTGATGAGAAGTGAATCTATACCTGCCTTTACTTTGTATATTGCCCAAAACCTAGCATTGTAACAGAATAAGCTAAAAACTAAGTTGAAAATTTTTGCTGTTATTTTTTAGTCATAAATCTTCAAGTCAAGCACATTGGAGTTTTTAAATTTTTATTTTATACTCTGTAGTTAGGTATAACACTGCTTGTTCTTGGTCTATGAGTTTGTTTTTTTGTATATTTGATTAAACTAATTCATCTGAATGCTTTGTTGAGAAATTTCTACTACAATATCTCTTAATAAGTTTGCCTTTAAAGCCCTTTCAGGTAAATTTTAATAATGTCTCATTCTTCCTTACTCCTCTTAGGATCACTTTAAGAAATATTCAGCAAGAGGATATAATGAAAGAAAAATATTCCACATAAATTTTATGGGAAATAATAGTTAATGCCTCCTCTGAAATTATGAGTGGCAAGGACATGATTCTAAAATGATTTTTAACTTACAAAAAAATTTTACTGATGAAACATGTCTTGTTACCATGCCTCTCAATTTATAACTTGGGTACCTTCTAGTTCAGAGATGTGTCTTTACAGTGGTACTGTATAAAGAAGAATTTCTTTAAAAGGACATGTTATGTAAATTTAACCTTTAGGATATTCTGTGAAAAAGAAAAAGGAATAGCACATATTTTTCCTTTTATACTTCAAATAGCAATGAAAATGCAAATACTTTCAGTAGTGCTGAATTCAAGTAAAATTAACAAACCAAAATATAGCAGAGTTAAATACAGGGGAAAACTCATTTTACCCATTAAGCATTCTGAAAAAGATGAAAATCAAAAAAAAAAAAAAAAACTTAATAATTTAAAGCAAGAGTCCCTGAATAAAAGAGATCTATTTAACGGGTTAAGTGAACATCTTTGGATAAGTAAGTATAAAGAGAAAGATTTATGGATGAAAGGTAGCATTCATTAAAAAATAAATGAAGAAGAAAAGTTAGCTGGTTCTTTTGCAGGTCTCAAACAAACTATTTTAATGATAGACAATTTTGTGTGTCTAAAAAATGTCGTACCCCACACCGAAATTATAAATGTGGCTAAAAATATAGAAAAGATTTCCTTTAAATGATCACATTGTGGGGGATTAAGAAAGTATATTCTTCTAGTCAGTAGCAGACTAATAAAATCAGTGTCTAAAATCATAATATAACATTTGTAGACACCCCATTATAGATAAGAATAAAATGAACAGAAGGTGGGGCTGGAATCACTGCCCTTTTGGTCAAAATCGCTTTCTGTATGACATCAAAAATTAGCTCTCTCCGAATTCTTCTGGCGCATGGCTTCCACGGAGTTAGCAGGAATGGCGACAGTCCCCATCAGCTCCTTCCCCCGCTGCTGGACTTGTGTCCATTCGAAATCCACTTTCTATCTTATCCCTTTTCATTTATTTGCTGTACCTTCATTATTATTATTATTATTATTATTATTATTATTATTATTATTATTTACTGTTGTAAAATATCAAACCAGCTCAATATTGGAGACACTGGGAGCACAAACACTCTTTACTGTCCCCGCCTGAACTGAGGAACACGCACAGTGGTCCATCACCAAAAGAACGCGAACACAGTGATGTGTTGGACCCTGATCTCAAGGCGTGACTCCCGTTACCTACACAGTGGAATAAGTACCAGCCACTAGAAAACAGTTTGTACTTTTTGGAACTGACCCACAATTAGTATATTGCCCTGCTCAAAATTTTAGCAGTTTTACTGAGAGACTGATATCGAAGTAAATTATGATAACTGAAATCCAAGTAGGCAATATCTTTAAACTATCAAAAGAAAACTGTAATTGTCAAGTGATACTTCACTTGTATATAGTAAAAAAAAATTTTTTTCAGAGACATTGGTAAAAGAACTTTTTCCAATAAACAAAAGCTCTGTATGACATTAAAGACAATGAAAAAAAAATGGTGTTAAATACTGTAAGGGAAAATACTACAACAACAAATACTGTCAACCCAGAATTTAAAACATTATGAAAATATCTTTCAAAAGTTAAGACAAAATAGGAATTTTTTTTTCACAGAATGTATTACCAGCACACTTGAAATGAGTAGTGTTCAAGGAACTTCTTTAGGCAGATAGAACATGATAATATATGGAAATCTGGACCTAAAAAAAGAAAGAAATAGTAATAGAAAAGAACAATGTTTAGACAAATATTAGATAAATATTCTTTACTTATTTAGATTTCTCTAAAGACTATTAATCAATTATGCAGCCATAATATCAATGATGTGTTGGGTTCATAACACAGAAGAAAACTACATTACTAAAATATCAAAAACAACAAGAATTGGAAAATGTAAGTGCAACTGACACTATTTGGAGGTTCGCTGTGATAAGTTAACCACATAATGTTTACACAGCAGGACTCATAACATAAATAAAACAAATTGGTCTAACAAATCTGGGGGACAAAAGGGAACCCTAAAAAGAAATATGAAACAAAGTGGAAGATAAAGTGAAGAAAGAGAACAAAAGAACATATGGGAAACCAGAGAAGGACAGCAGGATATTAAATTGAAACAGTAAACTTGTTGAAAATACTATTAAATTCAAATGGTCTACATAATTATGTTAAAAGAAAAAGACCATCACATTGGATACAAAAGAATCAACTATTAGAAACCCAATTAGATGAAATGGCACATGTAGGTTTAAAAATAATGATGACAGAATTTATACTTAGTAAGCAGGAACCAGAAGAAAACTGAAGTGACTCTATTAACATCAGACAAAGTAGATTTCAAATGGGAAGCAGGGAAAATGAGGAGGAATCAATTAATCAAAATGACATAAGAATTTACATGTATATGCATACAATGAGAAGGCTTCAAAGTGAATAAAGAAAACCTGAGAAAACTAGAAGGAGAAAATCCACAAGAAGGGTGGTAGGTTTGAGTATCTGTTCACACGATTGATAAATAAACAGACAGGAAGTCAGTGCAGATGGCACCTAAAAACACTGAAAGTATCGAATCGACCTCAGTGAAACTTCCTTTCAAGAGGGTGGAGAAATCACCCCAGTGAAACATATTTTGAGCTGAACCATCTCTCAGTAAATTCAAAAGGAACAGTTATACAAGGATGTTAATGTTAGTACATGGATTAAAACATGACTCTAGAATAGATAAATCTCCAGTTAAGTCCCAAAATGTGAGAAAATAAAACAACACATTTCCCAGGAACGAGGACTGAAGAGAGGGAATTTTTTTTTTCTTAAAAGAAAATCAAAAATAAATATCAAAAATTTTGAATATAGGAAAAAATGGGCTTACAATGAAGTTTATAGCATTAAATAAGCTGTGATATAAATATTATTGATTTCATATTCTACATTAAGAGATTAAAAATGTAAAGTAAACCCTAAAAGAAAGCAAAGAAGGCAACAGTGAGGGTAAGGAGAAGCCTTCCTAATAGGAAGCTGAATTAAAATATAGGGAAAAGCAAAACCCAAGAACAATAAAATTGAGAAACTTCCAATCAGTTAGATGCATTTAAAAAAGAGAGAGAAAAGACATAAATGGTCAGTGTCTGGAATAAAAAAGGAGGCATCACTACAGATTCTAAACACATTAATGATAGAACACAAAATATTACACAAATTTAGGAAATCAACCCCAGACATTTATAAATAAGAAAATATGTCACAATCAAGTGGGATTTATCCTAGAAGTGAATATTTGTCTGGTATTTCAAACGTATCAATAAAATGTATCTTATTAACATCAACACTATCCATTTACAAATGTGTTTTGATCTATAGTCCTTGGTTTATCCAGTAACTTTATAATTAATTCATCAATTTTCACAAAATAACCTATTCTGTTTGGATTGAAGAGATTTAGCCTTTTAATAACACTGTTTTGATATGAGGATGCTATATCTCTTCACTTATTTTGAATTTTTCCCTGGAAAATATTTTGCAATTTTCTAGATACTTATCTCCAAAGTATTTTGTTAAATTTCTCACTACATATTTTGTATTTTTTGAAATACTGTTGTTACTTTAATTTCAACCCCCATTGCTTGCTCTTAGTATATTAAAATAGAATTAAGGCCTTTATAATAATATTTCTTTTAGATTTTAGCCATGTCAAAAGTATTGAGAGAATTGCAACACTTGATTTCATGGTTTATTAGATACTATAGCCATAGAGACATCACAGTATTGATACAAATTTAGATAAAATCAACTAGTTCTAAATCAACTATGCTTCTATTTAAATATATGAAATTTTAAAGTATCTTTGGGAAAATAAAAACTTGGACAAAAACAAAAAATGGAACTTCTCAATAAATAACTGAAGTTACTGAACTAGAAGAAAGATGGATCAGGAAAAAAATTATCCAGTTTAAAAGCATGGAAAGGTAAGGAAATGAAAACAGAAAATCATATAAGAGATGTGGGTGTCAGGTACACAGAAAAACAGGAGATTGGCTGAAAGCAGAATTTTAAGAATAATGCTTAAGAATTTTTCAAGCAAAAGGAAAAATGTATATTTATATTAAAATGTATAATATTTCCCGAACAGGGAACAAAAGGTTTTTTAAAAATTGAGAGAATAATTAGAGGAAAAACAGATGAGCAAAATATAACAAAATTTAAAAGCAGAAAAATAGTCAACCACAGCGGTTGGCTATCCATGCAGAATGTCCAATCCAAAGCTCTATTGAGGTATACCATACCTATTTGCAAAAATTGACTATAATGTGCCTATAAGCATGTTTCAATAACCTTCAAAAGACTGAAAATAACATGGAGCATGTTTTCCTGCCAGAATTTAATCAGGACTCTATCAATGTCCCATCAGGAAACAGCCCACTAAAACAGCTGATGCGAGAGAATGTAAAGGATATCACACTTAAAAGCCCAGGTGGGCACAGCTTATTCTGTAGGGAGCAGAGTGTACATACCAGGTCTTGAGAACCCCATGTCTGGGGCAGCTGCAGTCACTCAAGCCTCAGGTAGCACACAGAACAGAAGCACTTGAGCTGCCCCTGTCCCAGGAGGCTGTGTACAAAGCTGTCAGGGGCTGAATTGGCCAACTGGCCCGAGTTTGCGGACATCTGTTGTAGTCAAGCAAGTCTTGTGGATTTCTGCTGTGCCACCTAGAGGCTGTGTGATCTGAGGTTAGTTAATAAACTCTCCTGGCCTCAGGGTGCTCATCTGAAAAATGGAACTAGAACTTCCTGTCTCAGGATTTTGTAATGAGGTTAAAGTAAGATAAAAATGAAAATCCTTAAACAGATCTACATTTGCTTTTGGTACCCAAGATTGAATCCAGGATTGCTTAACTACTGAGTCAAACCCACAGCTCTTTTTTGTTTATATTTTGAAACAGGGTCTCATTAAGTCCTTAGGTCCTCCTTAAACTGCCGAAGTTGGTTTCAAACTTGCAATTCTCCTCCCTTAGCTGGGCTCTCTGTACATGAAACAAAAACAGCAACAACAACAACAACAACAAAAGCAGCTTTTTAGTTTGTTCAATCAGGTGTGTCTGACTATATTAGGGGGCATGGAACCCATTGCTAAATGAATGGCTATTTGAAAACAAAAGAGGAGAATAATTGTTGTTTTTCCTACCTACCTCAATTCAAGCTATTTTTTGACCTATCAAAAGTATTGTTTTGTTAGTTAATTCCCATCACCCATTTGAATCTCTGTGTTCATTCAATTGCTCTTAATGCAAAACTGTCTCCCTGCAGATTAATCACTCATCTTCTTACAGAGGAAGAAGTGAGAATTACCTTTGGAAGAAGTAATACTGCTTTCTTCTCTCAAAAGCAATAATTCTGTGTTCATTGATAAAGGAGGTCATCACATTTGGGGGAAGATAAAATAGAGATCATGATTTATTTTAAAAAATTGGCTGCCAAGTGTTTTTAGAAGAACTATTTCATTTATTAAAATGTAACCACTGTTGGCTTTTTGTGAGAATTCATTTATAGAGAACTATACCTAAATCCAACTGTACAGAAAGAAAAAAAAATGATATTAAGTCAAGCTGAAGCCATGAACCAGAATATAGTATTATAATATGTGAGAGGAACCAAAAACAACTGCCTGCTTTCAGCAAGAAATATCAAAATGCCCCATATAATACTGGACAACAACTTATCTAAAAATTGATTGTACCAGATTTGGTATTTTAGAAACCATTTACCCTACTTTTATAGATTTTTACCAAAAAAAAAAGACTAAATAAATTCTCATCAGTTTGATTACAACACTAAATATTTTATTTCATTTAAATAGAAATAGGATTATCATTATGATCACTGATAAATCTGAATACATATCAAATATCATCATACAAACATGTGCAGATTTGATGATTCTTTTAGAAATAGCACAAATACACTTAATTTTGCTTGCCAGCAATAACATGATGGCAATGATGTCAGTGCGCTGGTAGCACAGCTGAGCTGAATTCACAGCCTGCGGGGCCCAGTTACTACAACCTGACAATAATGATATGCAAACAGGACTTTCTTTTCCTACTTGCAGCTGGAATAATTTATATTTTATAAAATAGTAGAGAATCATATTGCTAAAAAAAAAAAAAAAAAGACCTCAGATCTCACATGATTCAGGGCATTTGACAATGACTGAAGTTCAGGAAGTTAAAGGAGTGGCCTGTGACTCGAGGCCTCAACTGCGGGACTGAAGCTCCTTTCCAGGACCCTGCTGTTTCCCACACCCTTCCAGCTGGGATCCCCTAGCCCAGCTTCCTGCAGGAAGGCCAACACAGCACTGGGCTCTGCCCTGAAATCACTGCTGGTGTGCTGAGCACAAAGTGACTTCTTGCAGAAACAAGCAAACAGACTTTTGGTTAGCCTATATTGTTAAATCTATGGTGGGGGTATGCAAGTAAGAAAGTTAGAGGGGTTGGAAATTAGCTACCACAGGTAGACCCGTGGCCACAGCAAGACTATGGCTGGTGCACAGTGGAGGGTGTCTGATAAAGTCTGGCCACGCAGCTCCAGTTCTGAGTGTGGATGACTTGAGGAATGACAGTTTGTGAATGATGGTCCTTGCTTACAAACATTTCCAGATAGATGAACGCAACCTGATTTCTAATATGAGTATAAAACAAATAGTTCCACAAGTACGAATTTATTTTATGAATTTAGGTTCATGGTGTTTACTTAATATAAAGTGGACATGTGGATGGTATGATGAATTGAAATCTGAATATTATATGGTTGTTCCATTCACATACTTAGGTCTCAGCATCCACTTGCATATTTATTTTCATTATAAAGTGTTAAAAGATCTTAACTCACAACATTTTGAGATTCAAATTGTTTTGTAACTTCAGATTATTGTTTAACTGTAAAATTTAAGGTTGAATTTAAAGCTCCATAAAATGTGATTTCACTGAAATACGAATTATCACTTTATTCATGATATTATACTAAAAGTAATATATTCAACTATGCAAAGTAGAACATGCCGAGAAAGGCGTCTTCTTCATTGTATCCAAGTCTCTATGAAAAATTCAGGAGTCTCAGTAAATATGGATTATCAACCAAATAAAATTATAAAATAATCATTATTACACAGAGCCCAATAGATTGTATAAGACAGCTTTCATTAAAATTAAGAATCTCTAGGAATCAACAAGTCAGTAGGTAATAAATGTCAAGAAAAATTCCCCTGGTCTTTCTTTCTCTTTCTCTTGCACATTCTAGAATTACAAAGTCAGTAACAAACACACAAACATAACCGATATCTGCATATATTACCTTCAAACAATTGACAAATTATAATTCAAGAACCTATGGCATTAAAAACATGCAATATTAATAAATAAATTTTTAACAACATATATGTAAGACTGAAAAATTATACCAGAAGCTACACATCAAAAACTAAAAGTTAATAATGGGTAAAATTAAAGAAAATATTAATAGGTGGCTATGTGTTAGTTCAATTCCTATTGCTGTAAGAGAACACCTTCTTGTTCTGTTCAGTTCAATACCAGCTAAAACTAATCTGATAGAAAGCAGAACAGCAGATAACTGTGGGAAGGTGGGAATTGATACATACTGTCACAGGGTGACTTGATTTAGAAGAAATAAGATGACAAGAAACTATCCTTTTTATCTCTTGGTATTAGTTATAGATCTACTACTAAGGACCAGACTTTAAAAGATTTTTCATATTCTAACAAATTTAATGGATTTTCAGGGCAATAAAGGGTAATAAAAATTGTTATTATGTTTCTTTAGAACTCAAAGAAGTTTAAATAAAATATAGTATTATCAAGTGTTATTATTTGTTCTCTCCTTCTCTAACATAGATTTTAAAGTGTTGGAATTGAAAATAAAGGTCTACAAACGAGAACATGTAGCAATCTAATCTGATGCCTTTGAAAATGAGTATCAATTAAAATCAACTTCATATAACTTTTTATGACCAATTTACTGATTAAATTGAGTTATTGTTAAAGTTTAATTAACAAGAAGCTCAATAAGCTTGGAAGTATTCAGTCATCATGAGGAATATCATTTTATTAGAGTCCAAAGATAATAGTATTAATTTACGTATCACCTACGAAAGCAATTCTAATTACGTTAGTATTGAAATTTAACTTGTAACTTTTAACATGAGCCATAATTAATTTCAATCAAAACAAATTTGTTAGATAGTGTCAATTAAGTAGGTAAGTGATGGTGTTCTGTTTAAAGATATAGGATCTTTTCAGTTGGGATAAAATATAACATTAAGAGTTTCATTGACTCTCATGGTTTTTAAATGATGTGAATTATTTTTGAAGGTTTTATTAAGTTCAGTAGACTATGATGTGTAATGATTAACATGATCAAGATTTGCTGCTAAACAATTCTGAATTAATGCTTCATTTTAATGCCTATTACTTAGTCCTGAACTTCAGCTTCTAAATTCGATATTAACAATGGATAAAACTGTAAATATTTTTCTCCTCAATAAAATAGAAAGATAGCACTTTCGTATCTAGAAAACTAAGCATCAAAATTAGGTTTTGAATTTTATATATTAAGTTAACTTCAGCAGATATTTTTAAAGGATCTCTCAATGCACTACACATAACTTCCAAGTAATCAAACTGGCATTATTGTTTAATAGTAGTGTGGATTGCATGACAGGTCTAACTATCTACCTCGAGATGATACATGGGAAAGGATGAAATATATTATGTTCTTTGTCCTCAGACCCCTTCTTCTTTTCCTGAGGTTAACTCTTCTACCTGTCAACCTGACCCTTTCAATATTACCTATCCTGAAATCTCTCCTCTCTCTTGCATGATAATTTTTTTTCCTAAATTATTTCTGTTAGCTTTTAAACATATTGAAATAGTTACCATCTTTTTAAAAGATGTATCCATTGACCTCTGTTTCCCCTCAGTTACACTACAGTCTCAATTCTTTCCTTCTGACTCCACTTCCTGTCTCTCTTTTTCTTTCTGCACTTCAGTCAGGCTTTTATCACTGAACGCTTGACTGAAATTGCCCTTAGTAGAGGTTTTAAATGACTTCCACATGGCCAAATCCCAACCAGACTTCCTCTCACTTGACCAGTCCACAGTGCAGAGAGGGCCCAGCCTCCTTTCCTGGAGCACTTTCCCACTTGGCCCTGAGAAAACACCACCGCTGGACACTCCTCCGAACACACTGTCCTTTAGCAGTCAGTCTTCTTTGAGGCTCCCTAGTCCACAAACCTTTGAAGGCCTGAGAGCTCAGTGTTTGCACCACCTCTGTACCTGTGTTCTCTTACAGGATACTCTCCTAAGTCCCAATACCTTGAATTTCAGATGTAAATGAAATGTAATTTGAAAACTACATAGAAAGGAAAGACTTAGCAGCAAGTCTGTAACCTATTCCTTTTTCACCTGAGGGATGAGACAACATACAATCTAAACCTGGTGTTTTTTAAAACATACTAAAAAAATACCTTTTGGCAAAAGTAACAATGGTATTTACTAGAAGAGCAATCATAATAAGTCCTGTTCTATAATGTGTTTTTAGCAGGGTATAACTGTTCTGAAAAAAAAAATTATTTTACTATATAAGTAAGTTGGACCTTATGGATCTACAGGGGGAATCCTGGGATAAAGAATATCAAAAAACTTATACATCAACAGATTTGAGATGATGGATTTGTAATGAAAGTATTCCCTAACAGAAATGGCTCTTCGCTAAAACACGTGGTCTATTAGCCTAAAGTTGTATTGCATCTCGATAGAGGAAACTTAGGCTACTATTTTACTAGAGGTAATGTCAGCTGTTTTTAGACTTCAAGCACAGGTCTGATGATTAGCTGTGACCCTTCTATCAGAAGTGAAATTTGATACTGGAGGAACCTCCATGAGTATCTGAGTCTTATTTAACAATTCAGTCCTTGTGTATCACTCCCCGATTTATTTTTAAGCTAAGATACCAAACACCTTCACCAGGAATACAGAAACTGTAGCCTAATTTATTTGGATGTAAATTGTCCCTGTCCAATTTAGCTGTTTAAAAGAATATCAAACTCACTAACAGATTGTTGAGTCTTTTCCATATAATAAATGCTCATTCAACTCAATGCAGTTCCTTCATTGGACAGGATATATATATATATATATATATATATATATATCTCCCCTCAATTACCACTCTAGGATATATATATATATATATATATATATCCTCTCTCTCAGGGAACCCAAGTAGGACATGCGTGGCTTCATATGAGAGGCATCACTCTATAAACTTACAGGCTACATTCCTCTGATATCCTGCCAGATTAAGTCAATTAGGCCAACTGAATTTCTCCTTTCTCCTCACTGACTTAGGTAAAAGTTAAAAACATGCATAGCCTAGGCCATTGTTTGATGAATATTATACACCTAATTTTAAAATTACTATGTGAGGGTTTCTAACTGTTTACTCTTATTATTTTTTTCTGGATATTAGCAAAATTGGTATACATTTTTAAGCTTGGTAAATTTTCTGCCAATGCAGATTGTCTCCTCACTTTCAATTTCGTTTGCTTTATTAATCTGGTACATAATTTTATATCCTTAACAACATCATTTTCTTATCACTATTTTTATATATTTGTTCATTTCCTCTATACTTTCTAATTTCAACTTGTTCTTCCTTATAAAGAGGTTAATAGTTTATAAAATAGCCTTATAGAAACATAATTCACATAAAATAAAATTCACTACTTTAGTATTCTATAATCCAGAGGTTTCTAAGATATTCACATATTTCTGGAACCGTTACCATTATCACATTTTATAGTATTTGGTCATCCCTGAATAGAAACCCTGTATGATTATCAGCTACATTTTATTCCCTGAGGCTGTCCCGAAAGCCCTGGGAGTACTAATTCACTGTGCTCTGCCTACATTGAATGTTTCAAATAAATGGAACAATGCATGTGATCTTTGTGACTAGTTTATTTCATTTCTCACAATGTTGTCAAGGCCCACCGTGTTGTAGCCCATATGGGCAACTCATTGCTCTCCATTGGGGAACTACATTCTTTTGAGTGGATATGCCACTTACTGTTTACTCATTCATCCATTGATGCATAATTAGGTTACCTCCACTTTGACTATTATGAATAAAGCTGCTGTGAACATTATGGACAGGCACGTGTGCACACGTGCATGTGTGTACGTGTGTGTGTGTACATTTGTGTGTTTACATACGTTTTGAATTATCCTACCCAAGAAAGAATTGCTATGTCTTATGGTAATTAAATGTTTAACATTTCAGAAATGCCTAGCTGTTTTCAAAGGTGACTGTGCCAACTTTATGAACTACTAACCAGAGTGACCCAGTCTGCACACATGGCATCCACACTGGTCACTGCCATCATGTGTATGTGAGCCACCCTGGGGTATATGAAGTGGCGTTGCATTGCAGCCTTGATTTGCATTACCCTCATCACTAATGATGCCAAGCATCTTTCCATGGGCCTGTTTGCCATTGGTGCATCCTCTTTGGAAGCATCTACACAAATCCTTTATGCCTATAATGTTGTGTCATCTTTTTACTATGGAATTTTAAAATTCTTTATATATTATGGGTAAAAGTCCCTTATCAAATATGTGACTTACAATTATTTTCTCACATTCTATTGTTTTTCTGCTTTCTTGGTTGTCTTTAGAAATAAAGTCTAATTAATTTTGGTGAAGTTTCTCTCTTTCTTCTCCTGTGTGTGTGTGTGTGCGCGCACGCTTAATGTCTAGGAAACAAATGACCAATGATGACTTATCATTCTGTTCTCTTCTAAAATTTTTAACTCTTATATTGAGGCATTTAATTTATGTTGATTTAATTTTTACAAATGGAGTGAGGAAAGGGTCCACATTCATTCTTTTAGAGATGGAAATAAAGTTATCCCACCACCATTTGTTAAAAATCCCATTTTCCCATTTAGTCCCTGGACACTGGTGTTGACAATCAGCTTATGACAAGGGTATGCTTCATTTCTGGGCTCTTGATGCCATTTCATGTAGCTAGATGTCTATTCTTATGCCAGTACCAAGCCCCCCAGTTTGCTGTAGCTTGTAGTAAATTCTGAAGGTGGAAGTGTGAATCTTCCAAATTTGCTTTTTCTTTTCAAAGTCATTTTGTCTTTTTTGCATTCTTGCATCTCCGTATGAATTCTAATATTTGCTTGTCAATTTGTGTACCTGAAAATGGCACTTGGAATTGTGCAGGTACTGTGTGGATTAGAATCCTGCTGGGGAGCACTGACATCCTAGCAATAGCGAGTCTGCAGATTCATAAGCAGGAGCTCACATTCCATCCTTGAGGGCTTGTACAATTTCTTTCAATGTCGTTTTGTACTTGCCAGAGTATTTCCTCACAGTTCTTCCAAATTTACTTCATCTTTAGTATTTTTATGATATTACAAAGTATTATTTTTTAAATTTTTTCTGATTTGTTATACCTGACAGCAGAATGCAATTCAATTCATATGGAGCACATATTTTTATGTCTCTAGTTGTACACAAAGTATATTCACACATTTCGTGTATCCATACATGTACTTAGGGTAATGATGTCCATCTTATTCCACCATCTTTCCTCTCCCTTCCCTCTCCCTTCCCATCCCTCCATTTACCCTATCTAAAATTCCTCCATTTCTCCCATGCTCCCTCCCACCACTGCTCTCCACTGCATCCCTATTATGAATCAACATCCTCATATCAGAGAAACCATTCAGCATTTTTTTTTTTTTTTTTGGAATTAGCTTACTTCATTTAGCACAATATGCTTCAGCTTCATCCATTTACCTGAAAATGCCATAATTTTATTCCCTTTTAATGCTGAGTAATATTCCATCATGTATATATACCAGTTTCTTTGTCCATTCATCTATTAAAGGGCATCTAGATTGGTTCCAAAAGTCAGCAATTGTGAATTGTGCTGCCATAAATACTGATGTGGTTGCGTCCCTATTGTGTGCCATTTTTAAGTCCTTTGGGTATAGACCCAGGAGAGGGATAGTTGGTTCAAATGGTGGTTCCATTTCAAGTTTCCCAAGGAATCTCCATACTGCTTTCCAGATTGGTTGCACCAATTTGCAGTTCCACCAGCAATGTATGAGTGTGTCTTTTCCCCCACATCCTTGCCAACACTTTTTGTTGTTTGTATTCTTAATAGCTGCCAATCTGACTGGAGTAAGATGAACCTTAGAGTAGTTTTGATTTGTATTTCTCTAATTGCTAGAGATATTGAACATTTTTTCATATATTTGTTGATTAATTGCATATCATCCTCTGAGATGCATTGATTCAGTTCCTTGACCCATTTATTGATTGGGTTATTTGGGTTTTTTGGTGTTAAGATTTTCAATTCTTTATATATCCTACAGATTAGTGCTTTATCTGATATGCTCGTGGTAAAAATCGGCTCCCATTCTGTAAGCTCTCTAGTCACCTCACTGATTGTTTCTTTTGCAGAGAAGAAGTTTTTAGTTTGAATCCATCCCATTTATGGATTCTTCACTTTAATTTTGCATTATAGTAGTCTTATTATTGAGTCTTATTGATGAAGACTTTGGCCTACTTTTTCTTCTATTAGGCACAGGGTCTATGGTTTAATTCCTAGGTCTTTGTTGAACTTTGAGTTGAGTTTTGTGCCTGGTAAGAGATAGAGACTTAATTTCATTTTGTTGCATATGGATTTCCAGTTTTCCCAGCACCATTTGTTGGAGAGGCTATTTTTTTCTCCAATATATGTTTTTGGTGCCTTTGTCTAATATAAGAAAACTGTAATTATGTGGGTTTGTATCTGTGTCCTCTATTCTATGCCATTAGTCTACAAGTGTATTTTGTTGCCAATACTATGCCGTTTTATATATATAAGATTATATATTTTGTCTTTGTTATATAGGTCTTGTCTTCCAAGTGGAATAATCTGTTGATCATGCTTTCTATTGAGTTTTTAATTTGGTGTATTGTTTCTTTCATTTCAAGGATTTCTGTTTTGTTTTGTTTCAGAACCTCTATCTCCTTATTGAAGTAATCTCTTGCTTCCTGTATTTGCTTATGTAGCTCCTTATCGAAATGATCTTTTGCTGCCTGTATTTGCTCTCATATCATTCTTTAATTCACAGAGCATTTTAATTATGTACATCCTAAACTCCTTCTCTGTAATGTCTTCTGTTGTGCTAGTCATGGATTCTATTAATATAGTATCTTAATTTGTTTAGGGAACTTTTTTCCTTCTTTTTTTTTTCATGTTGCTCATGTGTCTTCCCTTCCAGCACTGTGGATTCGAGGCATTACAGTTTTTACCCTATAGGCTTATAGTGTCCCTGCAGGGTTCCAATACCTCGCCTTTGAGGGGAAGAACAATGTTAATAGATCCTAATATAAAACAATATACAACCCTAAACCAAATAGTTGCTATTAATATGTTTACAATTTTGTCACAGTATACAGAAATGGTGAGTTCAATTATTATCGACAGTAGTTTTGCAAGAGGATTTACATTTCTGATGGTGGACAAAGAACTGGGGGTGAGGTGTAGGATGAGATGTTGAGGAGGTAGGAGGTGAGGATATAGAGTGAGATATATTAGATCTTAGGAAGTGTGAAAGAGGAATCTAAAGACAATGGTTAGCAGCAGGAGAAGAGAGGAAATGATCTGGGGGAGACAAGCAAGTGGGGAGACAATAGAGCACATAAAACAAACACACATAAATATTCAGAAAAATAAAAATTGTAAAAATAGGAGATAAAAGAATAGACACTAGCTCTGTCAGTTAGACTCTATTGTGTAGAGTTGTCAGTTCTGAGGAAATGGTCCATTCTAATTGTGGAACTTGGAGAGATTATCAAGTACTTCTTATCTCTGAGCCCTTCAGAACTTGCCAGGTTCTATACCTCCCCTCTATTTTTGTAAGCTGCCACAATGCCCTCTAAATTATTCCTTTTTTACTTAACTGAGTTTCTTTTTTGCTCCACTTAAATTGAATCTGTTGTGTTCAGAGAGGCTTAATTGACACATGCTACCAAGCCCTCAGATTGACTAATACTTTGCACAAAGTATTTATACACATTCCACGTTTTGTGATAAATTTCAGAAAATTGGGGACATAAAATAGACCCTTGCATGATCTTATCTTCCATTCTAAATATGTACTTGAGCATATATTTATTTAGATAAACAGCTTCGAGGATGGTCTTGGCTGATGCTGCTTAAATAGTGGGAAACAATCTGAGTTAAAAACTGAATTTTGTCAAGCTTCATGTACTCAGCACGAATCCTTAGTTTTAGTTACAAATTTCTATCTTCTTATCCAGCTCTTTAGCTATTTTTTCAATAATAGATCATAATATTACTAAGCTGGGGTTGTGGCTAAGTGGTAGAATGCTTGCCTAGCTTGTGTGAGGCATTGGGTTTAATCCCCAGCATCACATAAAAAATAAATAAAATTTAATTCAATTAAAAATAAAATTAAGGTACATGTTCATCTGCAATTTAAAAAAATCTAAAAAAAAGAATTAATGAAATAAGCATGTGAAAATTCAAATTAAAAAGTTAAAATGTGAAAATTAATATTTCCATAAGAAAGTAAATCAAAGAATAGCTGCAACAGCATGGTATAGGTATAGAAGTCAGTTGGAATTGCATTTTACATAGAGTTGGATCTTGGCTAAAATGAACACTGAAAGTATTGTATCAAGTCAAAATAAAACAGTGTGATCACAAAATAAAACCTGATATTTTTTAAAATGACTTTGATCATTCTCTCTTTAAAGCATCTTCAAAACTATATTAACTATAAACATTACTCAAGACTTAAGTACAAAATAATTAAATTTGTATAATCATAATTTATTTATCTGGGCTAAAGTTATTTGCAGTTAAGCATGCCATCATATCTTTCTATAATCTTGTCAGAAGAAAAAGAAGCTATTATGTGGTGTGTATTCATCTGGATGCTCCAGAGAAACAATATCAATTCAATATAATTTAAGAACACATATTCATAAACCAGGTAGATACATGGTGATGTTAGTTGACGGAATAAAAGGAAAAGAGTTATTTTAAGAATTGGTTTATGCCAATTGGGAGACTGGAAAGTCCCAAATCTGTAGTGCATATTAGGCTGGCTGGAAATTCAGGTAAGAGTTTTAATTGCATTCTTGAGTTCAAAAATCTGCAGGGCAAACCAACAAGCTGAAATCAGAGGGAGTATTTCTATATTGTAGTCATGAAGCAGGATTCCTTCTCTTTTGGGAAATCTCAGTCTGTCTAGCCCTTCAGTTGATTGTGCAATGTCCACCCACATTATGAAGTACAATTGGATTTATTTAAATGAACTCATTATATATAATGATATATATATAATTTCAGGGGTAAGAATTATTGAAGAGTAGAAACAAAAACAGAAATCTTGCAATGCAAGAGGGGAGCAGATAGCAGTTTTTCTCCCTGATTGTAAATATTGATCACATACAAAAATGTCCTCAGAGCAACATCTAGTAGATATGTATTTGATCAAAGAACTAGATACCATAATTTAATCAGGATTATGACTGGATTATAGTATCAAATGAGAAATTGACTATCACTGTTTTGTGAAATACTTCATTCCCTGGATTCTATGAAGGTACAATGAACCGCACACTTATGTCATGTGCCATACACCAATATTCCTGGTGTCTTTCCTATCTAGTTTTTGAGACCTATCTTTGGCATGAGAAAATCCTTCTCACAAATAAACTTTTTATACCTATATTTGTCACACAAAGGTTTTTAATCTGAAAAATTATAATGAAGAAGGAAAGTAAGAAAATCATTTATAGTGGCTCAAAAATCTGTATAAATTAGCCTTCTAGGTAATGTGATGATGAAATTTTATCTATCTATCCTAGCTAGAATCTACTTAGGCTTACATTATAGCTATATATTTAAGTTTGGCCTTATAGCAGTATGCATACTATTATTATTCCACAACCTATATAAAGCAACTAAAAGCTTGAGGGCCATTCCTAAAAATAAGGGCTTTCCTTTCTTGAATCATGATCATTTTGAGCATTCATATGTGGAAATTCTAGTTTTGAAATAGTTTTTGATAGCCTATTTGATTTTTCTTTAAAAAATCAATTTTAGAAAATGTAAAATTAGTTCCAGTCCTCACTTTGTTTCTTTTAGGAATCACTTATGCAGATTTCCCAAAAACTTCCAGATCTGATATGTACCCTTAACAGAACATTATAGAGACTAGTATTTTCTGTGCTTAATGTGCTTGAATTTTTAGCTAATTTCTAACCTACTGGATCAGAGTATGAAACCAGAAAGCTTTTAAAAGCAAGATGCTAATTGACAAGATGAGTGGGAGAAAAGGAGAGTTCATGTGCAAACAACAGAGATCATTTTCTAAGAAAAATAATGCCAAGGATCTTCATGCCTGATGGTGATGAATAACAATATTTTAAAGATTTAAACTTATGGTGATTAAACTTATGGTGATTAAGAAGGAAGTTAAGTTAAGCAGAGGTCAAATATTACTATGTACATAATTATATACTAAAATTTCTTTTAAAATCATACTACTGATTAATTATTCACTAGCACTGAAGGTTTTATAACTACTTTACATAAAATTGCTCTTGACATCTCATCTAAGATGAAAGTAAAAGAAGTATATAAAATAATTTTTCAAGCAATTTAATTTTGATTTTTTTTACATGCTTTAGTTTAGATCTGGAATGTTCCCCTGAGGACCCATGCATCAAAATTTGGTCTCCAGCTTGACACTATAGAGAGGTGGTAAAACCTTTAAAAGCAGGGACATATGAGATGTGACTCAGTGCAAGAGTACTTGCTGCACAGACATGAGGCCCTGGTTTTGATCCCCACCGGGAAAGGGAAAAAGTAAAATAAAAAGGAGATGGAACCCAGTGGGCTGGGTTTGGTCACTGGGGATGAGCCCTCAAAGGGGATTGTGGGGCATAGGTCTATCATAGTTCTCACATTCCTCTCTGTTGTTTGTCTACTAGCCTTCAGAGAGGTGAGCTCTTTGTGCCATGTGCCCACACTATGATGCTCGGTCTCTCCTATGGTTCAACAGCAATGGGCCAAAAGACCATGATCTAGAACTATGAATCAAAATAATGAAGCTTTCTTCTTTTTAATTGTTTATATCAGGAACTGTTTTGCATCACAGGTGCAATAAGGAACACAATGTACATGAATGTGTGTGTGTGTGTGTGTGTGTGTGTGTGTGTGTGTTAGTTTCCTCACTTGTCAGAATTTTCTTTAACGGTTTCATATAAAAACTTTTACAATATTTATTTAGGTACTTATCTCCCATAATATAAAGCTAAGGAAGTAATCAGAAGATATTTTAAATTATGGTTTGAAATACTCAGTTTTTCTAGATTAGTAAAAACCACTGATATTCAACCTTTTTTCAGTTAGGTATTGATATTTGGAAATGGGTTCTTTTAATCAGTTGGGTTTTTTTGGTTTGTTTTTTCACTGCTGTGACTAAAGGATCTGACCAGAACAACTGTAAAGAGGAAAAGTTTATTTGAGGGCTCTCGGTTTCAGAGGTCTTAATCCACAGGACAGCTCCATTTCTCAGGGTTCCAGGTAAGACTGAACTTCATGGTGGGAGAGGGTGGCAGAGGAAAGCAGTTCACATTACAGTGATCAAGAAGCAGAGAGAGTAATCCCACTCTCCAGATAAAAATATATAGACCAAAGACATGCTCTAATTTCCACCTCCTCCAGCCACACCCTAGCACTTCAGTTATCAGTCAGTTAATCCCTATAAGGTGATTAAATCACTAATTGGGTTAAGACTCTTACAGCCTAATCATTTTTATCCTTAAGCTTCTTGCATTGTCTTACATGTGAAAATTGGGGGACACCTCTCATCCAAACCATAACAATGGGTCATTGTGAATTTTCAAGATATTTACTATCGCATCATATATTCATTATAATAACAGATTTCTCACACTTAGAGTAGGGAATAAATGCAATGATTTTTTCCTTAGGAACTTATAATTAATTTATTATATTTACACAAACTCCTACAAACTCCTACTTTTCCCCCTAAAACACTTACATCATTGAATTTCAACATTAAAACATATATGTTAATTTTATCTAAACTAAATTATATTTAGATGAGTTTGTATTTATGCTTCTTTAATCCACTTGTATACTTATTATTTGATCAACAGAACATTAGCTAATGATTTTCAAGGATAGGACTATATGACTGGGCTTTTTATGAAACTATTAACTTTCTTTTTAACTATCTTGATTATTTGAATGTTAATCACTTTAATCAATCTACCTTATTCAGTTGTCAAAGGAGCCATATTTTGGAAAGAGCTAGAATATATTTAAAGGAAGCTGCAATATAAATGGAATATTATTCATAAGGTTCTAGATATCTATGTAAACAATACAAAAAAATTACATGTAATATATCCTAGAAAATAGATAACTACATATAGAAAAAGGAATATTGTGATAAAGTAAATGATGAAAAACTATCATTTCCACATTTTGTGCCTTAGATCACTTTCACCACTACACTCACAGGTACCAGTTCAAAATAGAGCCTTAAAAGGGATTTTTTTTCATAATATCTTTATTTGAGCAAAAGAAGATACATAAAAGGAGGAGATATTTATAATTCCTGTTATATAAAATTATAGAAAACATGAAGTTGGATGGGTGTGGCAGGAAGAGTTCTTTTTTTGATTGTGGCAGTGATGTTCTCAGAAGTATGCATGGATATGTCACACTTAATCAAATGTAAATAGAATTATACCTCAAAAACAGTTACAATATAAAATCACAGGTGAGGGATGGATCCAATCTTGGTGTGATTACCAAATTAATTTTTTTATTATTTTTTATTCTAATTTGTTATATATGAGAGCAGAATGCATTACAATTCATATTATACATACAGAGCACAATTTTTCATGTCTCTGGTTGTACACAAAGCAGAGTCACACCATTCGTGTCTCAGTACATATATTAGGGTAATGTTGTCCATCTCATTCCATAGAATTTCCTATCCCAATGCCCTGTCCCTCTCCCTCCTTTCCCTTTGCTCTTTCTAGAGTTCATCTAATCCTTCCTTGTTCCCCCAACCCCATTATGAATCTGCATCCTTATATCAGAGAAAACATTTGGCATTTGTGTTTGGGGATTGGCTAACTTCAGTTAGCATTATTTTCTCCAATTCCATCCATTTACCTACAAATGCCACAATTTTAAATATTCTCTTTTAACTCAGACTAATGTTCCATTGTGTGTATGTACCAAAGTTTCCCTATCCATTCATCTACTGAAGGGCATCTGGGTTGGTTCCACAATTTAGCTATTGTGAATTGTGCTGCTATAAACATTGATATTTTTGTGTCCCTGTAGTATGCTGTTTTTAAGTCCTTTGGGTATAGACCAAGGAATGGGATAACTGGGTCAAATGGTGGTTCCATTCCCAGCATTCCAAGGAATCTCCATACTGCTTTCCATATTGTCTGCACCAATTTGTAGTCTCACCAGCAATGTATGAGTGTGCCTTTTTCCCCATATCCTCTCCAACACTTATTGTTGTTTGCATTCTTGATAGCTGTCTTTCTGACTGGAGTGAGATGAAATCTTAAGAGTAGTTTTGATTTGCATTTCTCTAATTGTTAGAGATGTTGAACATTTTTTCATATATTTGTTGATTGATTGTATGTCCTCAACTGAGAATTCTCTGTTCAGGTCCTTGGCCAATTTATTGATGGGGTCATTTTTTTTTTTGATTGTATGTTTGTTTGTTTGTTTGGTGTTAAAATTTTTTAGTTCTTTATATATCTTAGAAATTAATGCTCTATATAATGTAGATGTGGTAAAAATTCAGCAAATTAGCAGGATATAAAATCAACACCAACAAATCAAAGGCATTTCTGTACATTAGCGACAAATACTTTAAAAGGGAAAGGAAGAAAACTACCCCATTTACAATAGCCTCAAAATAAAATAAAATACTTGGGAGTCACCTTAATGAAAGTGGTGAAAGACCTCTACAATGAAAACTATAGAATGCTAAAGAAAGAAATCAAAGAAGTCCTTAGAAGACGGAAATATCTAACTTGCAATTAGGCAGAATTAATATTGTCAAAATAACCATGCTACCAAAAGCTCTATACAGATTTAATGCAATTCCAATGATATTCCTCATAGCAATAGAAAAGGAAGTCATGAAATTCATCTGGAAAAATAAGAGAATCAGAATAGCTAAAGCAATACTAAGCAAGAAGAGTGAAGCAGGTGGCATCACTATACCAGACCTTAAACTATACTACAGAACAATAGTAACAAAAATAGCATGGTATTAGCACCAAAATAGATTTGTAGATCAATGGTACACAATAGAGGACACAGAGACAAACCCACATAAATACACTTATCTTATTTTAGACAAAGGTGCCAAATATATACATTGGAGAAAAATAAAACAGCCTCTTCAACAAATGGTGCTGGGAAAACTGGAAATCCATATGCAACAAAATGAAATTAAACCCCTATCTCTCACCATGCACAAAATATAACTCAAAGTGGATCAAGGACCTAGGAATTAAACCAGAGACCTTGCGCCTAATGGAAGAAAAAGTAGGCCCAAATCTCCATCATGTTGGATTAGGCTCCCAACTTTCTTAATAAGACTCTGATAGTGCAAGAAGTGAAATCAAGAATCAAATAAATGGATGGATTCAAACTAAAAAAGTTTTTTTCTCAGCAAAAGAAACAATCAGTGAGGTGAATAGAATGCCCACATCTTGAGAGCAAGTTTTTACCACACAAACATCAGACAGAGCGCTAATCTCTAGCATATATAAAGAACCCAAA
This sequence comes from Callospermophilus lateralis, assembly GCF_048772815.1. Taxonomy (NCBI): domain Eukaryota; kingdom Metazoa; phylum Chordata; class Mammalia; order Rodentia; family Sciuridae; genus Callospermophilus; species Callospermophilus lateralis. The sequence continues at coordinate 625,054 of NW_027514618.1, forward strand.
TTAAATTTTGAGTGAGCATTAGTCAGTCCTAGAATGCAGCAAATCTACCACATAGTAATCTTGAAAGCCAATGTAGGCAGTTTTTTGTTTTGTTTTGTTTTGTTTTTAGAGGGAGAGAGAGAGAGAGAGAGAGAGAGAGAGAGAGAGATACTATTTTTAATATTTATTTTTTAGTTTTTGGTGGACAGAAAATTTTTATTTTATTTTTATGTGGTGCTGAGGATCGAACCCAGCGCCCGTGCATTACAGGCATGCACGTTACCACTTGAGCCACATCCCCAGCCCCATGTTTTTTAATTTATACATTTTTCTCTCTTGAAATTCATTAATATTTTTCCTACCATGTCTAAATTGCCATTAATTCCATTTAGTGTTTTTCATCCAGCAATTTAATTTTATTTTCTATAAGTTCAATGTTTTTTTCATTTTTATATCTCTCATGTCACTCTTTAACAAATTTAATCATTGTTCTGACTTCCTCTATGGAATATGATTATTGCAGTTTAATTTATAATAATTCAAATTTAATATCCCAATTTCAATTTAATGTTTAATTTCCTATCCTCTAATTCTAACATCTGTCCATTTTGAGTTAGGTCTTGTTGGTGAATTGTTTTTGTTGTTTTTTCCTGTTTCTGATTTTGTTTTGTTTTCTTTTCTTTTTATTTATTTATTTGTTTGTTTGTTTATTTTGGATGCCTGTGACTATTTAATGACATGAGGAAATGTAAATATTGTTAATGGATATCAGATTGTTATTTCTATCAATATTCTTTATCTTTTGTTCTTGAATATGGTATGTTACTTTGACTGAATTTGATTTTGCTTTTGTGATTTGCCAGGTGGGATCAGATAGCCTTTAGAGTTTAGTGAATTACAGCTGATTTCTGAGTTTAGTCCTTTCTGAGCACTCTACCTAAAGTCCCATTAATTATGTTTTTTTCAGTCTGATGGGAACAATACTTATTTTTGGCCATAGGGAAAATCTGGATAGAATACCTTTTTTATTTTTCAAATGGTACTTTCCTTAGCTACAAGAAATTTCTTCACCTGTGTGAACTGATAAATATTTACATGAGTTTTTGAGGAGAACTCTGGATATCTGGAGCTGGCCCTTCGTGCAGGGGTTTCCTCTCTAGTCCTGAGAGAGCTAATTACCCCTACTTCCATGTATTGTCAATTCTACTTCTCAAACTCTCAGAAAATGCCAGAAGCTGACTTTTTCTGAGGATCTTGATGGTTTTGAAGCATCCTGCACAGCTACCTTGTGGATTATCTGTAGGAACTTATTTGATGTTCTTTTCACAATTAGACTTATATTATGGGTCTGTGAGTAGATCACAGGAAAGTGCAGTTTTCATCACATCACATCAAGGTTATATACTTTCAACAGGAGTGATAACTGTGGATGTTAACCTTGATTGCATGGCTGAGGAAGCTTTTTCAGATTTTTTTTTGTAAAGTTACTTTTTCTCCCTCTTTCCATATTGTGGTTTTTAAAGAAACCTGCATTTGCATCCCATAATAAAGGAGTGGATTTTTATGTTCCACCTCTCAAGGGCAGAGTATCTGCATAAAATATTTGTAATTTCTTTGTGCTAGAGATTTGCCTGTTTTCCCATTTATTCATTTACATTGTGTGCTCCCATGGGCATTTATTTCATATTTCTTATCCAATAGTATGTTATGTATTTTTTGCTCATATTGTTTCAGCTTGGACCACTGGGAACTCTTTCAATTGTTTTCTCTATCTCTTTTGTATAGAAGTTAATTAAAAAAGAACAACAATAACAACAAAAAAAGTTTCTTATTTTCTTTTACTATAAGATGTTCCAAGTCCATATTATATATTTTATGCCCAGCCTTAGAATCAGACATTTCTCCAAGGAGTCCTGGTTTCCTGTATTAAAGAGTGTTATTAGAAACCAATAAGTGGATACTCACTGTGCTAATTGGTATTTTGTTAAGATTGATTCTAGGCCCTTTCAGCTGAAAAAGTGAGGAATTTTATTTGTATGTACTCATCAGTATGTATACATATACCTACAAATATTTCTATGTAATTATTGGTATCTATGTTAAGCTATGCATGACTTCATTCCGATGTTGCTAACTGTTGCATTTACAATGTGGATCATTCTAGTTTTCTTCTTTTAGTTATCTGTAATAACTGAGAAAGCTAACATCCACCATCCATTTTCTTAACTGTTCCAGTTAAGTATGCATGCAAGAAAGTATCAAAATTGTTAACTCTTTGTGAAACAACTTTAGATAGCATGATATGATGATTTTACACACCACTTCTACTTTTAGTCTTGCAGATTCTACTCATGTCCAAAATTATTTAAGACAGCATATTTACTACTCACTTCCTTCACTGAGGTTATTACATCTATTTATATTGCAGTTAGATAGTATTCTCATATATTGTATTTCATTAGGGGATTCTTCTGTCAAATAAGCTTGATTAAAAATGTGCATACATTCAGGTTCACTTTTGTATCATCAATGAAAATCAGTTAGTTTTGTCAAGTCCAAAACTATGTCCACAATTACAGTATAATGTAAATAGGTACACAGTTCTAAAAATTTCCTTATACTCACCTACTCAACCACTCCACCCTCAAATCACTGATTTTTTTTCACTGTCTACATTTTAGTTTTTAATTTTCTAGCTTACATAATATGTCACTAAATACTTTATAACTTGTTCACATTAGTTCTTTATCTTATATTCATTGCATATAACCACCACCATTTATACCTATTGAAGAACAGTTTTATTCCTTCTAGTTTGAGGCAATTATGAATAGACTATGAATACTCAATCACAAATTAATAATAAGAATGTTGATAATATTCATAATACTAATATAAATGTTCAAATTAGTGACGTTTATAAAATAAGAAAGCTTTGCCAATGTTCTTATGCAATTTTTCATGTGGACAAATTTTCACATTAGGTGAATAAATACCTAGGAGGAGGTTTTTTTTTTTTTTTTCCATAAATGGAGTTGGTGCTTATTCTGGTTTATATATCAGGTGTCCCCCAAAAGCTCCTGTTTAAAGCTGGAGTGTTCAGAGGTGAAATAATAATATTATGAGAGCCATAGCCCAATCAGTGGGTTATCCATTGATGAGTTCATAATTTAAATGGACTAACTGGGTGGTAATTAGGTAGGGAGGGAGTGGCTGGGTAAGTCACTTGGTGTGCCTTTGTGCTTGATAACTTGTCTCTGGTTGTTGTTGTAGCCCATGCAACATTACTCAGTTTCTCCCCAACCTGTGCTGATCAGGGGACTGGAAAATTGACAGGCACAAATATAGAGAAAGCAGGACTTGCATTCTGATGGGAGAAGACTGGCCACGAGCAAGCTTCCCACTTACATTATATAGGTTTAAACATCTTTTTTACTGTGAGGAAGCTTCTTCAAGATAAACCAAATGAAGTCATGGTTAAAACAGCTCAATTAAAGCCTAACATCTTGCGCTCACAATTCTCCACCTCTGAGCAGCTGGTGTTTGAACGCAAGGCCATGAATCCAATAAATTCTGTGAGCTGTATAGAATCCCCTTTGAAAAAGGCATCACCATCAACTAAGCAATCTCCATTGGTGCCTTTCCACCAAGAGTTCTCAGAAGGGCATGTTCATGATAGTTCTTTCTTATCCATTTTTGTTCATAGTTTTTTTTTTATAATTTGAATATTAATTTCCTGCAGGCAGATTTCTCTTAATGTGTATGTTTATCCTTCTTGGCTCCTCTGAGATGTAATTTAGTGTTTTGTCAGCCATTTGGAAAGTTCTCTGCTATTGTTACTTCAGATATTTATTTCTTTTGCACTGTTCTTCAATTGCCTCCTTCACGTATTTTGATAGCATGAATGTTATAACTCTTTTGAAATGGTCACAAATTTCTTTGATGACATGTCCTGAGGTGTCCTCATCACAATCTTTCTTCTTGCAGTTAAGTTTCATAGTTTCTGTCGGGTAATCCTTAAATTCACTGATTCTTTCCTGGGATGCCTTCTGTTCAATGATTACCACATAAAAGAAAGTCTTGGTTTTTACACCATGGGTGATTTCTAGAATTTCCTTTTGATTCTTTCTTAGAGTTATTGTCTTGTGGTTTATATGGTCCATTTGTTCTTACATAGAATATATTTTTCCTTTAAACACATAAAATAGTCATCCCAGTTGTTTTAAATTCCCTGTTTTATAATTCCTACCTCTGATTCATGTCAGCATCTTATTCTGATGGTCTTCCATTTTTACTTCAAACTGTATTTCTTGAGTATGACACATAATTTTTTTTATTGAAAATGGGGTGCCAGGTAATGAGGGTGATAATAATTGAGACAATGAGAGTTTTAATGTGAGTTTTTATGTTAATCTGGCTGGGCTTTGGGCTCTGTTTAACATTTGCTATAACCATCAGCATCAAAGGATTCTAAATTCTCTTATGTTCTTGTATTGTTCTCTTCTAGTTTCCTTGTACTTCCTTAAGAACTTTTCCTCAGATAAAATCTGCCTCTTGCTGTTATGTCAGCTATAATCCACTGCTACTATACTAGAAGTCTGCTGGTTTGATGGGAAGTTGTGAGAAAGGGACTATTGTACAATCTGTCAAATTATTTTTCTTGCTGTAAGGACATGAATAATGACTTCCTATGTCTTTCCATGTTAGAGCTGAAACAGAAGTCTTGACTTGTTTCAATGCGAAAAGTAATGCTGGGTCCTGTTACTACATTTAAGAGAAAGAATCTAGGCTTGATTGTATGCATGGATGGCTAAATATGTATGTAGTTTATTGTGTTTTTTTCCTAAAACTAGGGATGCAACCATTAGTAGAGTAAAATAATTTCAGACGAATTATTAGAGAATTACTAAACCCTGGCATTTTCAGGATAGATTCTACTAAACATCTCAGTTTTCTAGGTGGTTCCTCCTGTTGCACCTATCTTATCTACTTCTGCTTCTCCTTTATTCCTGAGTCCCTCTCTTCTCAACACTGAAACTTATTTGTCCTCTGTACTCTCTTTCCCCCAACTCAGGTCCTTCAGTGACTAGCTTACACTTGTTAATTCTAAGTATTACCTCTTCTTGTATTTGGTTATTGATTCATTAAGAATTTTTAAGCACCCCTTTGGTCTTCTCAAAAGAAGAACCCACTGTATATGTTTGTCAAAGTAACAATCATAGCTGTTGTGATCACTGGTTTCATTTCCCATGCTTTCTACAAGAACAGGGGTGTTTGGGGCATGATGTTATACACTGTGTGGGTATTCTTCCAAGTACATGGTTCCAGGATTTCAATACATATTCTAGGTGGTGCTACTCAATATGTACTTCTTAGATGGACCATCTGTCCCAAAATATTTGTTCCTAATTAGTGAAGATGTAAGACAATTAGAGTGTGAATCTGTTTATTACATTTATTACTTCAGCTAAAAATTATTTCAGGCTTCTTAAACAAGGATACAGTACCTTACATTTTATTCTTGGATAAACACTTTAGTTAGCACTAAAAGAAGAATAGCACTTTGAGCAGCTATTCTAGGTCTACAGACTCTATGGGAAGCCCTCGAGGTTACAAAAGTAGACAATCCCTGAGAAGTATCTCCAGGTAGTGAAAGAAAAAGAAGTTACTACTTGCACAGTGGAACTTCCCCAAATTCTTTCCTGGATCTTCTGGAATACATTTGAAGAAATGCATTCAACAATGATATATTTAAAAGAAAAAACAACAAAACATGAAATAAATTCACAGTAAACTAAAAAAAAAAAAGATTTTGCTTTGGTACCATTAGTTATAAAGAAACAAAAATCCTTTTTCTATGTATCCTCTGCATTTCCCATAATCTCTCTTCCCTCTTAGTTTTGTGCTCTTTGAGAAATAAAACTTCAACTAGCAAGAAGAGAGAAGCAGTATATTTTTAAAGCACTTAGAAAGTTGCTGGATGTTTCTAATTTAATTTTTAGGAGCTGTAAAGTAAGGTAGAAATAGGTATTATAAAGTGTCATTATGGAAAAATTACATTCTGATTAGTTAACAGCTCTGATATTATTTGAGATTAGATCAAATTTAGGCAATTGAAACTTTTTTGTAATTCTAGAGCATTTTACTAGGTTTACTCAGAGAAATTTCACTAATCTATTGTCAAGGGATTTAAGTCGCCTTTTTGTATACTTATGCAGCATGCTCAGCCTTCAGGAACTCTGAGAGGAGAACCATTTTCGTCATCTGTCTCTCATTCCTCAGTAACTTCCAGTCTCTCCCTCTGCACTTACCCTGATTCTAACATATCCTTGGTTAATAATCTGCTTATAAGAAATGTTTAAAATTACTCTCTATGTATATTACTTATCTAATCCTATTCTTTATTTGGTGAGCAATGAAAATAAACTTACCAGGTGATAAAAATATCTACAAAATGTTGTTTTAAATTTTAAGGAAAAGGCATAGTGCTTTGGATATTGGTGCTTATTGTGTTGAAGTTTTAACAGATTTCTGATTTTGAAAAGTAAACATATTTAATGAGATCAAGAACAGGGATCTAAGACCAAGAATTTTATTCTATGAGAGTTCACAGCTATTATAGTTTTAGAATAATATTACCAATCCTTTAAATTATTTTATTTCCGAATGGTAAGAATAGAAAATTTTATTTCACAACAACTTTAAAAGTTTATGAGTCCCTTCATTATTTCTCAGAAACATATTTTTTTCTTTTTAATTATGAAAGATTCTTAATTGTCCATAAAGAAGCTTAATACTGAAAATTACTTATCTATGCTTGAGTAACTGAGTCATATCTTGTTTAATTTTTCAAATAGTCAACTAATCCCTTGATTTTTTCACTTTTGTTAACTTGAGAAAATATTAGACAGATTCATACTGTTTTATAATTTTCACATCATATTTCTTCTAAGTAAAAATCAGAGATATCAAAGTAGTCAACAGGTAAATTATAAATAAGCAAACACATAAGCAGATAAAGTAAAATGAATATGAAGGAAGCATATATTTACTATATTTTGATAGTTATTTAGAGTCATTTCTCTATTTGGAAAACTGTTTGGAAGTTATATAGCCCATCTACTCCTTAAGATACTGAAGAGCCTATTAAGTATCTTAAATTTTAAGCCTATCCTTAAATTTTTACTAACAAAACTCTATAGGGTCAGCCAATATTCTTGACCTATTTGTTCACATTTCTGCTTGATAAGATAAGTGTATATTAAAAGAAATTATTTAAAAATTTTAACTAAATTAGTCATTATTGAGTTGAAACTAATAGGAAACTGCCAAAATGTATTCCACAAATGCCAAAAATATTTCATTTAGACTTTAACCACATTTTTGTATCCATACTTCCCTCATATTATGGGGTACTTCTTTATTTCCTTCTTTTTTCTTTTCTAATTTAATTTACCATGAAGTTAGGTCCTTACATCTTATAAAGTAAGAATATGACTTAGCATGAAATAAATAGAAGTTCTAATATTTCTGATTAAATAAATCCTTATCCAAATGGAAAATAATGGTAGGAAAATGAGGGGATAATTTAGCAAATGTAAAATTAGAACACAGCACCAGACCAAAATTCTGTGCATTTTCTACACATGGACACGTGTATATAAGGCAAAAGGTGGGGTTGAGGGGGTGCCAAAGGATAGTCAGTGTAGGTTATGAATGATTGACTTGGGAAGATGGGGGTTGAGTCAAGAGGAAATAAAATATTAATACCTTCACAATGTTTCCCCTCTTCCAACCTGTTGTCACATGTCTCCAGGGAATTGTTCCTCCCTCAAGAAGTAGTTGTGAATGAGTAGCCCTGGGTAGTTACCCTTCTTGCATGTACCCCTGGGCAGCTTCTTTCAACCTTGGATCACACCACCTTTTGGGTCAGGTAGGCAGGTTGGGAGGTTAGACCATGAGAACAAAGGAAACCTAAAATGTCTAAAACTGGGAGGACACCTCCACTTCCTGAAGCACCAACTTGGATCTCCTCCTCTGCAGAGGAGCCTCTGTCCCTTTCTCTGTTCAATCCTTTAAATAAAACGTTTTGTTCTTTCCTCCGCATTTCTAGGGTGTGCAACCTTGAACAATGAGAGACAGGACTTGAACCTGATTCTCAACCTTGGTAACATCTCATTTCACTCAGCACCAAAGTCTCACCACCATGCATTAGCAGTCAGTCTTTTCCTCTATAATATATAAAGAAGAAATTTTCAGCAACTTTAATTTTAGAGAAAAATGTCCCAGTGTTCCTTGTAACACTTTTGGAGGCATACAAAAGAGCTGGGTTTAGCCAAGAGGCTAAGAGGATTAAATATATAGGGGTGAAAAAGCCTCTCTCTGTCTCTCTCTCAATTTCTGTTTTCTTTCTCTCCTCCTCCTCCTCCCTAATTTGAAGGATTTCTACTTGCATGAAGCTAAAGAAAGAGAGGTAGTTGATGCGACAGAACCAGACAGTTTATGGGCTCAGAAAGAGAAAATCAGATTGGAAGGGGCTAAAGGTTAAGTGGACAGAGCCTGTGGTGTTAGATTGCCTAACATTGCTAACAGCAGCCTGGACAGCGCCCCCAAAGGTCCTAGCTCATTGCTCCTGTTTAGCAAGTGCTTCCTTTCAGAGCCATAGGACCCAACTTCTTCAGGGCACACTAGTCCTAATTAGTCTGCTGGACTTCAGCCTTTGCTAGGGCTGGGTTAGCATTACCTGTCTTCTGCCTCCAAGGTCCTCCTGAGCCCAGAAGCACCCTGAAAATCTACAGCTTGCAATGATGGGGAAGATCACACTCTGCAAGCATATTTAAGTGTGGTCAGATAGGATGTTTTCATTGAACCCAGTTCTTAAGAACAGCCTCCAAACTCTCTCTAAAACCCTCTATATACAAAACATTGAGACACAAGAAAAATTGTGAGAATTAAGGAAAATAAAAGTTTATAATTCTTTTTTTGTTCATACCAGTTTGGAAAATGTCAGGATATTTGCAATAAATAATAAGTTTTAATATGCTGACACTTGCCATGAATCTCAGGAAGTTTGAGAAAGGAATGGGGTGCTAGAAATGCAGAATTACAAATGCATTTTACTATAAACCATTTTGACTGTTTGTGTAGAGCATTTCAAAAACTTGTTACAGGAATCATTAGAATATGTTGCCTATATACTGTGCTTTCCCTCCTTGGAGAAGACTCATAGAGACAATCTCTCTGTGATTGCAACACTGAAAGTGCTGACAACGATCCTGTTGTGTTTCACACACGCCCAGGAAAACTTACATATAAATACGTATGCTTCTAGAAAATGCGTAATTCATGTGGTCTAATGCTAGAATCCTAACCTTACCCTTTCCAAAATTGCATTGCTTTATTTTCCTTCAATTATCTTCCATTGAGGTAATTTGTATATTTTTATTTTTATTTTTTTAATTATATGGCATTCTTGTGAGCTAACAGACAGTCCTGTGGGGAAAAGGCTTGAATAAATAAATAATAAAAAGAAACAATATATAAGTAATACATAAACAAGAAGAAAAATATTGATGCTGTCATGTATTTTGTCAGGGTTTCTTTTAAGTTAAAAGCTAACAATCATTCTTTGAATTCAGACCTTGAGATAAAACCAGTGTCATTTGTTTTGCTTCATATAAGTGAGAAGAATTGTTTCTCTTTTCCAGAAAGTCTTATTATCAGAGCTATTTGATTTCTTTGCATTCCCCTTTGTGTTTTATTCTTCTTTATAGTTGCTATATATGTATGAGCATCAAATAATATTTTTTAGCAATATGTTTGTGTCTTAACATTTTTGGTGAGCTGTATATTACTATATTTGATGTTACACAAATGTAATAACTTTATACTGATATAGAAACTCTTTTTCAAATCTGAGTCTATGTTTTCAATAATAGTGACACCCATAAACCAAAACAATTGTAGCTATGTGAAAAAATGAGTTTATTTCCAGGTAATGCATACCATATTAAGAATATCATTTATACCTGGCATTATGGCACATGTATTTAATCCCAGAAGCTGGGAAGGCTGAGGCAAGTGGACTATGAGTTCAAAGCCAACTTCAGCAATTTAGTGAGGCACTAAGCAACTCAATGAGAACCTGTCTCAAAATAATTTTAAAAAGAGCTGAGTATGGGGTTCGGTGCTTAAGCACCTCTGAGTTCAATCCCTGGTAACAAAACAAAACAAAACAAAACAAAACAAAACAAATATCATTGACAACTATAAAGTAGCCCTAATGAAGTTGGAGGACATTATTTTTAAGCACAATGATATAGGCACAGAAAGACAAATATCCTATGTTCTCTCTCATATATTAAAGCTAAAAATGTTGATCTTATAGATTTGGAATAGTGGTGGGGAAAGGACAGAAATGTGATGGGGGGATGGTCATGGGGAGGATTTCAAATAGAAAATTTCATTTAGACAGCCAGTTATATCTATAGCAAAATAGGGACTCCATAGTTAACCATAAGTTGTTGCTTATTTCAAAAGAAGGTCTAGAAGAAAGAACTTTAAAAATTCCTAACAAAGAAATAGTAAATATTTGAGGTGATGCTGATTTTATAATTACACATGGTATACAAATATCAAAACACTACTTTCTACGCTGTCAATTTGTCTTATGATTATTTATCAATCAAAATAAACATTAATTTATTACTTTGAACTTTGCCCTAAAAAATTTAATTTTACCCTTCAGATTAACTTTTATCCTATTCTTTTTTTCTGAATTGAACATCAATATAGGGTATTCACTTCAAATAATAATAATAATAATAAGAAGAAGAAGAAGAAGAAGAAGAAGAAGAAGAAGGAAAATTTATTTAGGAAACATTTAAGAAAATAGTATATTTCCTAGCATTTATTTTATTTTCCTCAAATAAAATAAATGCTAGGAAATATACTATTTAATTATTTCCCATGAATTCAGATGTACATCTATTCTGAGTTCTCATTAGCACAAGATTATCTGCATACCATAATCTAAAGCACCTTGGAGAAATTCATTTAGGTTTTTGTGTATACTATTATCTAACTGATATTTCATTTTCTTTTATTGATGTTCTATCTCTGTTGAAATACATGAATGATAGATGATAAAGTTAGATTTTGAACCACATGCATTGTTTTTCTGATACACCTCCTTAAAGAGCATATTTTTGTTCTGTATGAATATAGGTAAAAATATTTGAAACTGATAGCTTTAGCAATGTAGTAACTTTCTCATTTGATAGTTAAAGGTCAGGATTCCTGAAAGCATCAAGGTAAATATAAGATGCAGTATTGATTGATTCTTCTCAATATGCTCTCAGTAAAAACTCCAAATGTGAAATACTTTATCAGTCCCTTCTGATAGGGTCCCTTTTTATCTTATACTACAAAATAGCTGTACAAATTTAGATCAATCTGGACATCACAATGGTTTGCACAGAATATTATATTTCAATAACTCTATCTGACATCACAGTACTTTTGAATGGCTTAAAGGATTTTACTCTGAAACCATTGCTGTCATCATAAAAATGTGAATGGTTTGAAAATATTTCTGTCAGCAATTCTGAAGACTGGGGAATAATTTACTAATGTAGTAAGTGTTTTCAGCCTTCAAATGCTTTGAAATATATGGTTATAATTTCAGTATGATGTTTAATGTTATATATGTGAATGATAAAAATGTATCTGACATTTATTTAAGCCTAAATAGGTACAAGGCAAGTTTATCAGCATGTAACATTTATAGGTCATTTAGATACCTGTATAAGTTTGGAAATATTCTTTTTTTTTAATATTATAAATGAAAGAAACTGAAGTCCTGAGTGTTGAAACATTTGCCATATCCGTACAATTCTATGTACAGGAATTGAGATTTGTTCTCAGGAAAGCTGATGCCTGAATCCGAATTCTTAATTCCTCTGTTTTCTCATATACAAATATGTATTTTAAGATAAAACCAAAATAACATGAGGTCAGAGAAATGATTTATAAAAATAGTATTAGTGTTAAGAATATCAACACTGATATAAAATTATGTCACCAGTAACTATATTCCATTCATATGTGTATGTATTCAAAATATTTTACATATGTCTTCTTTCAAAAATCTAATGGATAACAAAAATCATGCATTTATTTAAAATAAACATAGAACTAGAAAGGTGTTAATGCCAGTACTCATACTCATTAAATTATTCTAAATTAATGACATCTAGTATTGTTGCTTATGAATAAATGGAGTTGCATCTCAACTAATTGCTGAGCCAATTGAACATGGAAATATCCAAGAAATATAAATAAACATGAAATTAAGTAATTTAAATTAAGTTTAAAATTGTTTCAGATGATATCTCAAATTTTATCTTAAAGACAATGATAAATGTGAATAGGATGGTCACTGGAACCTGTGATACCACAGATACAATTACAGCAATATTTGTGATGAGATATTGATTTTAAGTAAAACCTTTGTTCCTCTATTATTTTTATAGTGGTTAAGTATATATAATATAGAATTTACTATTTTAACAATTTTTTAAATTACAGTTCCATGACATAATAGATAGTCATGTTGCATAACTACCTTTACCATCCATTTCCAGAACTTTTTCCTTCTCCAAATGAAACTTTATCTAGTGAAGACTACAAACACTCCGTCTTTCTCCACCTTTACTTCTGCAACCACTACTCTACCTTTCTGTCTTTGTTATTTGATATTTTTAGGTATCTATTAAACGTGTAACCATACATCATTCTTGTGATTGGCTTATTTCACTTAACGTGTCTTTAAGTTTGGTTCATTTTTTAGCATAACAGCAGTTCTTTTCTTTTTCTAGGATGAATGTGTGTGCAATAGTGTCTGTGTGTGTGTGTATGTGGGCACCATATTACATCTTTTCTACCTTTCATTGTTAAGTCAAATTAAACTCTAAATTTAGAGTAGAAATATTTTCCCCTAATTGGCAAATGCTTGGAGAATGTCACAATTTTGGTTAGACAATAAATATATTTCTGATTTTGTGTTTTTATGTTGATATTTAATCATGATATACAGCAAAGAGTTTCTGATTAAAGGCACCCAAAAGACTCAAGAAAACATATACAGTAAACCATTCCTAAGTATCACATCCATAAGTTAAACTGTGGATTAAAAAAATTTCTGTAAAAAGTTGTATCTATACAGAACAGGTATACACTTTCAATCTTTCCCCCCTAAATAAATGAAGTATAACAACTATTAATATAGCTTTCTCATGGCCTTAGATATTACAAGTAATCTAAATATGATTTAATGTACATAGGAAAATTTCTGTAGGTTTATGTGCAAATTTTTTATTTTCTATGGGGGTCTCAGAAACAATTTCCCATGGATTCTGGAAGCTGATAGAATTTGAAAGTTACATCCCCAATAGAATGGTGCTTTTAGAAAATGATTTGCAGATTTGAGAAGTGTGTTAAGTTATAAAACACAGTGAGAGATCATGAGTGCCCACATTAAAATGTGAACTTTTTTTTTATTTCTTACATACATTACATTAGTGGAATGCATTAGAATCAAAATTATCTATTCACAGCACAATTTTTCATAACTCTGTATATAAAGTATATTCACACCAAATTATGCCATCATTCATGAGCTCTCTTATTATTTTTTTATCATTACAATTCTTAATACACCTTTATACCACAATTTATCATATCTCTGTTTGTATATAAGATATGTTGACACCAAATTCACATCTTCATACATGTATTTTGTATAATTATGAGGGTCTCCTTCCACCATCCGTGCTATTCTCCTTCTTCCTCCCTTTCCCTCCCACCCTTATTCCCTATCTAGAGGTAATCTTCTTCCCATGCTCTCCCTCCCTACCCCATTTTGAGTCACCCCCTTTATGTCAAAGAAGACATTCAGCATTTGTTTTTTGGGGTTTGGCTAACTTCACTTAGCATAATCTGCTCTAATGCCATCCATTTCCCTTCAAATGCCATGATCTTATTCATTTTTAGTGCCAAGTAGAGCTCAATAACACAATTAATAACTTAGACTTAATTGACATATATAGAATATATCAACCAACATCAAGCAGATATACTTTTTCTCAGCATCACATGGATCCTTTTCAAAAAAAGACCATATATTATGCCACAGGGCATCTCTTAGCAAATACAAAGGAGTAGAGATACTACCATGCATTTTATCCAATCATAATGGGATAAAATTGGAAATCAATGATAAAATAAGGAAGAAAATTCTTCCATCACATGGAGAATGAACAATATGCTACTGAATGAACAATGGGTTACAGAAGACATCAAGGAGGAAATTAAAAAATTCTTAGAGGTAAATGAACTTTTTTTTAAGAAAGAAGCTTATTTTGAAAAAATTTTACAATTTAGATTTAAATTATAATTCATTTGAAAAAAATAATTAATACTTGTAATATGTAAAGCATTGTGTTCACATTGCAATAGAACTAGCAGACGACTATGTATTACTATACATATATTTTTAATAAATATTTATAATTTTTCATAATGCTATGAAGCCAAATCCAGAGTCCTGTGAAGATTTGAAAAGGAAGACATATCCTGGGGTGCTTGGAGTCAGGTTTGAGTACTTTTATCACTCAGATTTCTTTTTTACCTACAGCTCCCCATCCTGACCATATTCTCAGAATTTGCCTCCAAGTTAATGATATTTGTATAATATTGACACAGTTCTCCACTTTTTTTTTTTTTGGTGGGGGGAGGTGGTATCAGGGATTGAACTCAGGGGCCTCATGGGCCACTCAATTGAACCACGGAGCCACATCCCCCTATTTTGTATTTTATTCAGGGTCCCACTGAGTTGCTTAGCATTTCACCTTTGCTGGTGCTGGCTTTGAACTCGCTATCCTCCTGCCTTAACCCCCTTAGCCACTGTGATTATAGGAGGCCAACTAGTTCTCTACTTTTGATGTTCCTATTTTTGAAAATTAGACTAAATTGCCTCCATTTTGGAACCACATGTAGGAGTACCTCGGTTGCAAAATATTATGTCCATCTTTGCTTTATTAAAGGAGTCATGACAGGCTCTAAGAGTATGTGCTTCTTGTGTTTAAATTCTAGATTAGTTATGCACTACCTGGGTGCATCATCATTGTATGCTTGTTTTCTATCCCTAGATCATTTTCAACCCTGGACTGGAACAATTAAGCTATAAGTGAAAAGGGTAAGTCAGTCTTTCATGAGAAAAAATATTTTGCTTGTATTTGAGTTTTTATTTCCTCTTGCTTTGCAGCAAGTGAATATCATCTTTGTCCTTTGCTATTCAACATATTAAAAAGGAAAGAAATGAAACTTCTTTTTTCTTTTCTTTGAAATGATGTTTCCTTCTCTACTCATTGCAGCCAGTTTTTTCCGGCTGCTTATATCATGTTAAATAAGTTCCTCTGTAGCACAGAAAAGCATCAGCTTTTCCAGGAGCAAAACAACTGTTGGTGTGCCAAATCCAGGAGAGTCACCTTTGTGTGATTTCCTAGGGACACTTACTGAAGGTTTTTAGCTTGTCCATCTGTGATCTGGGAGGAAATCCAGACATCTGTCAGTACACTATAGTCTCCTATGATATTGATTTTAAGAATAAAAGGATTTGAACATTAAAATGACAAAAAAAAAAAGATTAATGGATATAGTTTGGTCAAAAGCCAAAATGGAGTAAATTGAGATCATAGACATACTATCTTCAGAAGTAAATATCTTGAAGCCAGAAAATTGAACATCTCTTTTTAAACAAGCTATGCCAGGAATCTTATCTGTCATTTTTAATAACTGTAATTTAATTATTTGTAATTGTAATTACTGAGAGAATTTGAAAATTCATTTTAAAATAATTTTACTTACTTTAAGATTCCACATTGTATCAAAATAAAATATTTTTAAAAGACCTGTCTTCCTTGTGGCTTTTCAGGAATAGAATGTTCCTGATACACTCTTGAAATCTGATTGCTTTTAATTTTACCTGAGAATAAGTTATGGGTTTCTGTGCATTATCTCATAGTTGTGGTGTGCTTAGAAGTCATTTCATGCCAAGACTTAAGGATTTTGTTACTATAATGTACAATAGTGGACTCCCACAGGCACATTCTGCTAACCATCTGAGGTCTTCCCATCTAAGCACAATAGTACAACACATATCTTGCCATTTCATATTGGGAGCTAACAGCTTCCTCTAGGACTTACTGTCGTGAGCAAACAGCATATTGTGCTCTAGTAGAATCTATTAGTTTATGTGATAAGGGAATGAGACTTTTACTGCTTCTGACACTTTAGAAAAGGTACATTTAAATAACCTGTACAAGCCAGTCTTATTAAAAGATTAGTTCATCATATATTGAAAGCAATGTTTAACTCTATGGTAGTAAAGAATCATTTCTATTTATTTTCCACATTCAGGATTTTTATTTAATTTTCTAAAAGACAATGTACATACCTCCCTTATCTATTCCTTCTAGTGTAACAATTTTCCATAATAAAGTACTTAAAGATAAGCTTTCATCAAGAATGAGATGAAATAGCAAAAACAAACAAACAAAAAACACTGCTGCTTTTAGAAAAGCAACACTTGCTCCAATTCAAACAAAAGCACACAGTGTTTGCTGGATATGTTTAAAGTGTTTTCTTGGGGCTTACTTTCCTCACCAACAGGCAAGTGGTGGCTATGTTTCTCATGCTGGATGGTGGAGGCTTACTTGGTTTCACATTCAGAAGACACTGGATGTACTACTAAGTTCTTGAAATTCCAACTTTTCTTGACGCCATCAGTGCCAGTAGTATAAAATCTGTGGCCATCTTACTTGTTCACCTTATAAATAGACACTTTAGTGATGCTAGACTTGTGCAGTGTCTACAAGTCTGGATTAGGTCTTGGGTGGTGGCCCTCTTGTCCATGTTGCAAAAATGGTCCATGACAGACATGTTGGGCATGATGCTCTATTTTGGAATGTCTAGGTTGAAGACAAAGAGTATTGTACAGTAGTCAGGGCCAGCAGCCACAACACTATTCTCGGAGACAATCAGGAGTGGCAAGACTTCATTTTCATAGTGGAGACCTTTTTGAGTCATTGGCAGCAAGGCAGGGTGTGGTTGTGACTGAACCAGGAGGAGTTGCTCCCACTGGCAAAGACTATGATTCTGTGGACCCAGTCACCAGTGTCATTGTCAAGAAACTCTGATGGACATCAGCTGACCCAAGGGGATTTTGCTGCCCCTGGAAATATTGGTTGGCTTTTCATCTACTTCTTTACTGGACCCAGAAGATACTCTACATCTGAAATCACATGACCATGCAGCTAGCAAAATGTTGGGAAGCCCATACAAGGTGAGGACAATGTAGCTATGATATTTTTAAAGTCTTTGCTTACCCACTAGTCATTTCCAGATTTGAAGGAACAAACAAAAATGAATCGTGCTCTCCTTCCCACAGCAAAATTGTTCGCCAGAGGAGATGGATCAGTTCACAAACTTGCCTGCGTGATTAAACCTCAGGATCACCTGTGTTGGTTTCCAGACACAGTCTTTCTGACTCCAGATATAGGCATTGCTATCTGCCCTACAAGTGGCCATGCCATCCTTCTATAAAAGCAGTCAATAATTCCAAGGGATCCCTGGGCCCCTTGGGTTTATTAGCTTTCACTCACTTGCTCCCATTCTTCTTACAGATGTGCACTTCATTATTATTGGGGTTAAGGGTCATCTGGGTAATGTCCCTCTTTTAGGTATGGCAGGTGATTCACTCTAGTAAAAACTGATGCAGGGGGGCTGGGGATGTGGCTCAAGTGGTTGCGTGCTCGACTGGCATGCATGCAGCCCGGGTTCGATCCTCAGCACCACATACAAAAACAAAGATGTTGTGTCCACCAAAAACTAAAAAATAAATATTAAAAAATTTTCTCTCTCTCTTTCTCTCTCTCTCTCTTTGCATTTTCAAAGGATAAAAAGCTGGGGGTCACAATGGTCAGGAACAGATTGGAGCCAAGAATTCCTGGGGTCAATTTGGAAGATCAGGCTTCAGCTGGCACACGTGAAGGCAGAAAATCACTTTAGTAAATTTACATCTGTATAGCAATGATTAGGCTGAGTGCTCTAAAAGATGGTGAGATGCTTTTCATTTAGAAAAATGAAGAATCCATTGTATTTACACTGATGTATAAAACAGTATGCTATATAAATTTAATCAGATTATGTTCTAGTTATAATTTTATTCCTTAGTGAAATCTGTGACTATATCGTTCAGCCTTAGAAGTTATATGTCATAAATATCATTTTTTTAACTTAGTGGTCATGATAATGTGAAGTTATGAATGTACAGAAACCATCAGTCAGCTTGAACATTAGGATTGTGAAAAACGATGAAAAACATGTCAGGTTGGGATGGTGCTGAGTCATCTAACTTAGGTTCAGCTTGGTTAGTAAGCAGAACTAGAGATCTCTGAAGTATCTGCTTCCTGTGATCACTTGCATAGTATTAAAAAAGAATGCAAGAAGTCATAAAGCAATAAACCGTACAGAATGTGCCAAGAAGTTCAGGATCATAAGTGACAGACATCATTGAAAAAAGCTGAAAACTATACCTCTAGTTATTGTCACATGAATAAGTGTGGAAATAATTTTGAAATCTAGTATGTGTTGGGTTAAACAATATATAAAACACATGAACTTATTATCTATTTTTATATAATTTATTTTTTGTAAACATCAATGCCTTAATCTTAAAAAATTATCTCAAATTATAGTTTCTTGTTTTCTAACAGTTCAGCAGGAATACAGCATCTTTCTGAAGACTTGTACTCAGTAAATAATCAACAAATCTTTAAGATGATAGAGATATAAAGGGAATCTCAGAGTGTGATTGCAAAAAAATAAGTCAACTATGTATGTAACAAAACATTTTAAGTATTAGATTTTATTAAAAAATTATATTTTTCAATCTGTTTTCAACAATGAGTGAACAGTTATTCATGTAACAGTGACTTAGTCAATTCTAGCTAGTACAATTGTATATAATCTACCAGAACTTAAAAATCATCTACTTCTATTTTCAAATTTTATTAACAAGGATTAAAATGAGCACAATGAACTGGATTATTATTTAAATATATATCAATGATATATATTCAATTTTATATTTAAATATGATTAATAAATATATTTAAATATGTGAGTAAATATGTAATGATACAAGTTATATAAATAATTAATATAATACTAACAAATAATGACAATATCAATAGGAAATAATGCCAACATTTAGGCTGATGTTCAGGAAGTTATATCAACACAGTTTAGAACCTAAATAACTGACCTAACCAGAGGGATTCATTTAACCACTCAGGCCTGTTCAACTGTGAAACATTGAAAATGACTAATAATAGTGCCTATATTGATTTATGGCTTGGAGTTAATATTAGTCTGTCTCTGGTTTTTTGTTCATCTAGACTCTAGTTCTCATACTGCCACTATCACATAGGTACCTCAATCAAGTTATTTAATATCCATCTCAGTTTATTCACTGGCCAAATAAAGATAATAATAGTATTGTCCTCATAAGGTATTGGGGATTGAATGTGCTGTACAAAGCACAGTGGTTGATGATAAGCAACCCAGTGCTACTGTGTTGGAATTTGCTGGTAGAATCAAGTTTAATTCTTGAATAAAGGGATGTCTGTGGGCTACCATCAGTACCATTTATTCTGGACTTGGTTTATTCATGTAAAACCCAATTGTGCTTAATTGCTTATTCTTCTTACATACATCTGAAAATGAAGTATTCTATGTGTATCAATTTCTTGTTGCCTGGTCTCATATTTACACCCTGATATCTTATTGATGATATTTCATGATATTGGGATTGAACCCAGGGGTGCTTAGCACTGAACTACCTTTATTTTATTTTGACAGTGTCTTGCTAAGTTGCTGAGACTTGCCTCAGAGTTGTGATCCTCCTGCTTCAGCTTCCCTAGTGGCTTGGATTACAAGCATGCACCACCATGCCAGGCAAATGCTAATTTCTTTTTCAAGACCCAAGATTTCGCTCTGATCTACAAGTTCTGCTTGATTACTGGCATTGCCTGTTTGGTACTAATTACTAACAGTTACTAATATGACTAAAAATAAAACAATAAATTATACACAAAAACAAAATAAAATGAAAGAAGTTTCAAGTACTGTTGTTATAGTTTGGATGTGAGGTGTCACCCAAAAGCTCACATGTGAGACAATGCAAGAAGGTTCAGAGGAGAAATGATTGGGTTGTGAGAGTCTTAACCCAATCAATGAATTACTTCCCTGATAGGGATCAACTGAGTGTTAACTGAAGTGGTAGGGTGTGGCTGGGGCAGGTGGAAATTAGGGCGTGACTTTGGGAGATATATATATATATATATCATGAAGCCAGCCTTCTATGGACTTAGACCTCTGAGCCCTCAATAAACTTTTCCTCCTCTACAGTTGCTCTGGTCAGACCCTTTAGTCATAAGACAGAAAAAGCTGACTAAGACATCTGTTTTAAAACTTTTCTGCCCAAAGAAAGTTGAGTGTTTTTAGTACTGCTTGGGTCAATAACACTATGAAATAATGTGTTCTTCATTGTTTTCTTCTTTATATGTTTTTTTAAGTATGTCTACTTTTTTGAAATCCACATTTCACCTTTTTAGAATTTCTAGTAATCTGGAGAACAGCAACTTACTTGCTCCCAAGAACAAGACTTTTAGAAAATAAGTCTTTTGTTTTTTACCCCTATTAAATTCAAAATCAGAGCCACTACTACTAAACTTTAGGAACATTCACACCTCTTAAGAAGAAGACTCACAATAAAAATCATGAAAAAGCAATGAAAATAAAATTTCAAATAAATAAATAATTATTTTCCATGAGTATTCTTTACAGAATCTCTCCCACCTTCTCTTTCATCTCTTCCAACTTTGTTTCCACCTCCTTCATCTCCTTCTTCTTCTTCTCCTTTTTATTTCATTTTTTTACTCCAGAAGCTATAGATATCAGGGAAGTTATCTGATCCCCTCAGACTTCAACTTTCTAAAAAGTAAAAATTTCTTTACTTTAAAACAGTGATGGCACAGTTAAAAAAAATAGTGCAGTGCAAAACAGACTCCCACTGTAAGAAGCATTAAAATAACATATTTGAACAGATGGAATGAAGATCACATAGAAATTTTGATTTATACAAATGAATGAAGAGCAACCGTGATGAGAAATAGTAGACAAAGCTGAAACATATTTACCTCTAAAAAAATCAGGTTTATAGCAGCAGACTAGAATGGTGGTTTGCAGCCAATGGAGGACAGTGGGTATGGAAAAGTAATGGTGAAGGGCATAATATTATGTTTCAGCCATGCAAGACAAATGGATTCTTCATCTATCTTACAGGATAGTGACCTTAGCACACATTACTGTATTTTACATGTATAGCTTTGTAAGAGGGTAGATCTTCTATTGTACTCTTACCACACAAAAAATAATATAATAATAATAATAATTATTATAATAATAATAATAATAATAAAAAGGATGGTAGGAAATTTTGGAAGCTGAGAGTTATGGGAATAGATTTAGAAGTGCTCTTTTACTGTTGTATACCTATTCCTATACTCCTCAAGTTGTATGTGTTAAATATGCACAGGTTTTTTATATATCAATTAAAGTAGCTTAATAAACTTCCTCATTTGAAAACCTCATTGAGTGAAATAGACTACTTACAGCAAAGATAATTAGACCCCAATAATTCTCAGAGAAGATAATAATAGCACAAATATCTTAGGAAAGAAAAGAGAATGTCCTGTTTTAAGACTTATAATCTAAATGTGAAGTGATTGAAAATTATTTGAAGGTAGGTGGTGATATGTTAAGAGATTCATCTTGAAAACCTCGAGAAATCACTAAAACTTAATAATATAATGTCTGTAGAGGATACAAAGTAGAATTGCAAAACAATTAATTATCTAAGAGAATATAAGCAAACACTATTGATAAAAGAGCTATTCCACAAATAAAAAATTGTAAAATGATATGTTTAAACCCAAATGTATCAATATTTATATTTGGTATAATCTAGCTACTCTACTTAAAAGAAAGGGTTTTCTCGATTTGGATAAAGGTATAAATAATAACCTATTATGTATTCTTTAAAAGGAAATTATAAATTAATTAAATTAGATATTAAATTAAATATAGATAAGTTAGAAGTAAACCACTGGAAAATGGTATATAATTCAAATCAAAAACTTTAGCTTAAATATATTAGTCAAACAATGCATTAGATGGAAAACTGACAAAGGTCAAATGAAGAGTAGCTAATTCTATGGTAGCAATATTAATTTCCTGATTTTTACAGATAAGCTATGATTATGTAAGATATTAACCTGAGGATACTGAGTGAATAGGATATAGTAATTCTCTGTGCTATATTTGCAAATGTTTATTATTCTAGATTTATTTCAAAATAAAATGTTTAAATAAAACATATCTAATAACACAAATATTCTCTGAATATTTCAAGAACCCATCAATAAATTTAAAAAAAAACAATAATCTATTTTAAAGGTTCCACCCTCCCCCTCAAATAGTGCCATCTCTGAATCATGCCTTTAAGGAAGAGAACTTTTCAAAATACTTAAGATAGAAAGTATAGCAAATGTTCAACAAAACTAGCCAGTAAATTGGAATTGCAATTTAACATGATTGTGCCACCATTAAAAATCTACTATAATGGCTAATAGCAAAATTGTATGTTATAGGAACATCACTTTGTCATTAATATCTAAAGTGCATGGAAAAAATAATTGAAACTTTCTTATGAAGCTGATCATACACTTACCACACAAAGCTACAAAGCAGTAATCCCATTCCTAGATATTGACCCTTCAGAAATAAAATGTATGTTGTTCTTTATTATTTATAGAAGCTTGAATTATCATTGCCAATATCTGGAATAAATTCAGAATTTCATCTATTAGTCAATAATAGTTTTAAATGTTGCATATATAAAAAAGAATATTAGAATTAGAAAGAAACTACTGACAGGTGCAATATCATGAGACATATTTAAAAACAACACAGTCTATTTTTGTGAGGCTTTTTTGAGTAAGATAGTTTTCCTGACTTCTTTCTCAGTAGACTCACTATTGGAATATAGGAAACTATTGATTTATGAATGTTCATCTTCTATCCTTCTACATTGATGAATTTGTTTGATCAGCTCTACAAGTCTTCTGGTAGAATTTTTGAGTATTCTAGACATAGGATTATATCATCAACAAAAAGAGACAATTTGACATCTTCTTTTTTTGTTTGTATTCTTTAATTTCCTTCTCTTATCCGATTGCTCTGGCTAGAGTTTCAAAACTATATTGAATACAATTGGTGAGAGTGAACATCCTTGTCTTCTTTTGGATTTTAGGTGAAATTCTTTCAGTTTTTCAATGATCAGTACTATGTTGGCTTTGGATTTGTCATGTGTAATCTTTATAATGTTGAGAAAATTTCCTTTTATTCCTATTTTCTTTAGTATTTGTAACATGAACTGATGATAAATTTTGTCAAAGTCTTGATCTGTACCTATTGGTATAATCATGTAATTTTGTCTGTAAGTCTATTTATTTGGTGAATTACATTTATCAATTGGTGAATATTGAAAGAACCCTGCATCCCTGTGACAAAACCAATTTGATCGTGGTGTACAATTTTCTCAATGCATTTTTGAATGCATATTGCTGATATTTTATGTAGAATTTTTCATGTAAATAATTTTCACTGGGAATATTGGTTTTTAGTTTTCTTCCCTTGATGTGTCTTTAACTGCTATTGGTATCAGTGTCATATTGGCTTCATAGACCAATATTAGAACTAAAGAACTAAACAGATATTTCTCAAAAGAATAAATGCAGCATGGTGCAGGAGTAATTCTAAAAGGAGGATTGAGGCAGAAGTTTGGAAGTTCAAAATCACCCTTATCAATTTTTTCAAGGGCCTAAGCAATGTAGTCTGTCTCAAAATAAAGAAATAAATTTAACCCGTTAAATTGCCCTTTAAGGAAGGGGCAGGGACATGGTTCAGTGGTTAAGCATAGCTGGGTTTAATCTTTGGTACCAAAAGAAAAAGAAGTAGGAGAAGTGGCGAGTAGAAGGAAAATAAGAATGAGAAGAAGAAGCAATATAAATGGCAAACAAATATATGAAAAAATCTACAATATCCTTAGCAATCATGGAAATACAAATGCAAAACCCCACTGAGATTTTATCTCACTCTAGTCAAAAAGATAATAATCAAGGATGCAAATAACAATAAATGATGATGAGGATATGAGGGAAAAGGCAGACTCATGAATTCTATGTAGGTCTGAAAATTAGTACAACTTCTTTGAAAAGAAATATGGAGATTCCTTGAAAAATCAGGAATGGACTCACCATATGAACCAGCTCTCCAACTCCTTGATATAACTTTTCATTCATTCCAATGTTTATAGCAGTTCAGTTTACAATAACCAAACTGTAGAACCAGCCTAATCACCTATTAGCAAATGAATAGATAAAGAAAATATGGCATATATACATTGTGTTAGCCAGCTTTTTGTCACTGTGACCAAACAAAAACAATTTAGGGGAAGAAAACATTATTTTGGACTCATGGTTTCAGAGTTTCATTCCATGGTCAGTCATCTTCATTGCTCTGGTAAGACAGAACTCATGGCAAAAGAGCATGGTGAAGGAAAGTTTCTAGATCATGGCAGCTAGGAAAGAAGCAGGGGGAGAGAGGGAGGGAGGGAGAGAGGGAGGGAGGAAGGGATAATGGGAGGGAGGAATAGAGAGACAGGGATAGGGGAGAGCTAGGAGCCAGGGACAATACATAAACCCAAAAGCACATCCCCAAAGACTTATTTCCTCCAGCCATATCTTACTTGCCTAATGTTATCATCCAGTGCAGAAGTCCTTTCAAATTATCTCTCTGCTGTGACCTGCCCAGTCATTAACTCAGGTTCCCAGACTCGTTGGTGTGGAGATGGAGGAAGAATAAACAGACACACAAATAGAGAAAAAGCAAGATCTCAGTGGCAGACTATCACCCTGTTAGGGAGGTGGTGACACAGAAAAGCTCAGCACGTTTATCATATTGGTAGAAACATCAAAAGGATTTATTGTAAGAAAGCTTCTTCAAAGTAAGAAGAACCAAGGTCAGGAGTATGAGCAGCCTGATTATGGTTATCAGCTTGCACCCATAACTTTCTACCCCGGAGCAGCTGCTGTCTGAACCTCAAGGTCAAGAACAGAATAGCTCTGTAGCTGACACAGAACCTCCTATTGGACAAGATGTCACCATACCAACCAAGCAGTCTCAAATCAATGCCTCTTCACAGATAGCTCCCAAGAGAGGCATTGACTCCATCATAAGCAGTTCAAGAACCATAATTCAATCACTGCTCCTGACATTACTCTATCAAATAGATTAATTCATTGATTAGGTCATACCTCTCATGATCTAATCATTTCACCTCTGAGCATTCCTTCATTGTCTCATGCATGAGCCTTCATGAGACCCCTCATATCCTAACCATATTATACACAATGAAGTTTTACTCAGCTGTAAAGAAAAATGAAATTATGTAATTATATGTTAAATTATGTTATATGTTATGGGCAAATGTAAAATGGGCAAAATTGGAGAACATTATGCTAAGCGAAATAAGCCTGTAATCAAAAAATCAGCAGTCAAATGTTTTCCTCTCATGTGGAAGGTGGAAAGTAAATCGAAATTTTGAAAGAGTTCTGGAGGGAGCCTCATAAAAATAGAAGGAAGAACAGTGGAGGAGGGAGGAAGGAGGGATGGGAATGCTGAGTGAAATTGACCAAAACATGTCATGTGCATAATGAATATATTAGAATAAATTCCACCTTTTTGCATAACACTAATGCACTCATTAAAAGACACTAAATTAATACAAGGGAGTCTAATGGAGGGGAGGAAGTGGATCAGTGGGAGAGAGGAGGAAAGGGAAAGTATGAAAGTCCAAAATAGAACAAATTATGTTACATGCATTTATGACTATTAAAAAAATGAATCCAATATTATGTATAACTATAATGTACTTAAACACACACACACACATGCACAAAATAAATAAATAAATACATAGATAAATAAATAAATAAAAATTCTGTTAAGTGAGAAACAAACTAATGAAAGTAGCCAGAAACAAACCTAAATCCTTTATTCACCCAATTGTATAAAAATCTGAAAAAAAAGACAAAGTTTTAGAGATATAAATATTTGGAGCCTGGATTTTTGATTGTTGGAGTTAAGGATGGGCATATGAAACTGGCTGAAAAAAAATCATGAAAAAATTTTTCAAGGTGATACCAAAGTTTCTAAATAATGATTGTAGAAATACTTGTGTGATTGCATGTATGGGTAGAGTGAAGGAAAGCACAAATACCTTATTTTAAGCTAATTGCAATGTATTTGTTTATTAAAATAGTTGACTTATAAGGTATTCATCAAAAGTGCAAAAGAGTTTATACCGAACTAAAAATTAACAGAATTATGAACATCACATAAAGAAATAGAAAAATCAACAAGAAAGATGGAAGTATGAGCGAAGTGTTTTAAGAATTTTGTCAAAAATAATCATACTGTACACCATACAGTAAAATAAGTGTAATATAAATATAAAAGTTCTGCATGTAATTGTTATAGATTAAGAAAAATGAAGTAAAATTTTACTATTATTTTTATATATCTATCTTCCTTCTTAAATATTCAAAGATAATGAAAGTAAGGTAGTATGGTAGGATCACCTGATAAATTTTACCTTCCAATAATAATTTGTTAGTGAGATGTTTCTCCATTTGTACACTTTTTCCAAGTTTCTCTGTTATTCTATGAACAAAGAGAAAGGCCTTCCCATAGTACTCCGATTCATAAGATTTCAAAATAGTATAGTCTGTCTGAAGACATGATCGTTAAAATCTGTCCATAAGGTCTTAAAACCATTGCATTCTTTCGCAGTTTCTCACTAGGATGAATTCAATGAAAAGTAATTCTTGAATTGTAACAGAATTTTTTTCTACCAGATTGTTAAAAATCTCCCCTACATTAATGGTAATGCTCACATTTGAGATATTTCTCTGCAGTACAGCCCATGGGACATACAATAAAATAGGGCACTTCCCAAATTCTTCTCCATATTTCTTATATTTGTAAATTTTTTGCCATTGTTACCACCATAATGCTAAGTCCTGAGTCATATGGAAAGTCCTTGTAACATTTCTTATATTGTTATATTATTCACCTGCATGAATTCTTAGACACTTGAAAAAAATGGTCTACTATTAAAGGTTTCATACATTCCTTAAATATTGGAGTTTGTCACCTTTATGTATTATTTAATGATAAATAAAATATATGTGGAACTAAACACATGTCTAAACTTCATCATTTATATCATTTCTCACCATAATGAATCTAAATTTGAATAAATCTGAGCTAAAAATAAGGTTATTTCTGAAATAATTAACATTCAGAGAATTCCTTTCATTATAAAAAGTTGAGTATTCAGTAAAAAAAATAGGTAGTGAAAGTGAATATATCTTGCATGAGTGCAATGCCCTCCTAAGACTCATTATGTTTTTCAAAATGAATATTTTATTTCTAATAATCTTTTTAGCATGGAAATTCATACTCCTTCATTATAATTTTCCTATTCTTCAGGAATTTTCCATTTGAATGATTCTTTGTAGTCCATGTCAGTTTTGCAAGGAAATTTCTTGGCCTTATCTCTTGATTTCTAGTCTAATGATGAACCTCTTTTTAGCTTTCTGTCAACCACCCAAGTTCCTTCATTTACTCCAATAAGGAGATTAATGATGAATTAGAAATGCAAAGTCCCATTAATGCCAAGTGTCTGAAATTCTTCCATATAAATCTTCTAATTAAAGTGATTATCAGTGCCCCGGAGTGAAGTCTGTGGTCACATCACTGAAAATAACTGGTCTATGGTACATGTTGTTAAATTTTCAAGAAATGATTACTCTCTTTTAGACTTAAAAAAAAAATTCTGAGAATTTGGGACCTCATGGAACCCTGTGAGGTATGCGACTCTTGTAGCTAAACTATAATACCTTTTTAAAAATTTGATTTGATTTGATTTGATATGGTACTGAGTATTGAATGCTAGGTGAGAGCCACTGAGCTACATCCTCAGTCCCTATAATATCTTTTTCAATGATAAGAAACTGAGGTTATGAGACCATATTTAAGTTCATAGAAAAGAGTATTATTCTAAAATAATCCCTGCCTAATTTATTCTTGACTTCACTGATTAATCATTAGGGACTAAATAGATACAATATTTCTTCTTTCTGGGTAACTCTAATATGTTTTTATTTTTATTTATCCTTTTTATTTAATCTCTAAATTTTTGATAAAACCTAAAACACAGCTTGGTGTTTTCTGTGGTTGGTTTTAATCATGCATTTGCCAAAATTAATATTATTGTCTTCATTTCATTTCTTAAATTTATTTTTATATGTATATACTCTCCTGTGTTCTATTGATGTGTTGAAAATAGAAACACAAAAACATAAAAAAGTTTGATTTTAAAGTCACATAAAAACATATGATAATAGTTACTTGTACCACTAGTAATTAATTTCACTTATTGAAGAATAATTGTGTTACTTTAAAGAATGCAATGTATTTAGCTAGGGACCACCAGCAGATTTGTTTCAGAATAATCATTATACAGTATGCAGCCCAACAGTCCCCACAGAGCCTCAAGTTCTCTTCCCTTAATTTTATCAGATTGTTTGGGCAACAGGAGACTTCAACACTCGACCATTTCATCCAAATTAATTAGCCTTTGAATTCATAGCTTGAAAATCTAGATTGAAAACATACATTGCTTGTCAGGTGTGCCTCTGCTTTTGTACACATGACTAAATCAGAATTAAACATATTGACAACTCTTAATGTCCTGGAAATGACGAAGTCCCTCAGAAAGAAGAATTACATCATCTTTAAAATAACACTGTGACTGAAATGCTAGTTTAAAATAACCCCCAAAATAAATACTGTGGAAATCAGTTTCCTGCTATATCAAAATGAGAAAGATACTTTCCATCTTCTGCATTGTCTTTGCAGATCAAACTTTCCCTTAAACTGTAACATTCTAATAAATAACACCTTCCATCCACAATTTTTTTCTCTTAAATAGAAATTTTAATGAATTCATCCTCTGTGACATTTGCATTTATCTTTAAATGCCACAAGATAACAGGGTTTTAATCATTCCATATAGGTTTTTAATTATAGACCTAATTACTTTTGCAGAAGGTTAAACTCTACAATCAGGAATAAAGCTGTTTGCTTGCACTTTGTGTGAAGAATTATGTTTTGCTCTTGATTTAGGTATTCGGTAAATTTATTCGGTCAGTTTTAGCTGACTTTTTAGTATTAGAAGAGCTGAGTTTTAAGAGAATTTGACATTATGCAGTGTGAATCAAATAATGTTATTCTAATTAATTACAGAACCAGAGAAGGAATAAGAGATGCTTTGCACAAGAGATCGCAGATTAGTAGGTGCTAATTCTGGCCTCCAAGGCAGTACCAGCAACAGACAGTTCAGTTACCAAGATATGCAAGGTTGATGTCTGTAGAGTTCATGAAGAAATTTACTGCTGAACAGTTTTTGATAAAGATAGAAGATTACTATTTTAAAACTGAGTTCTGAGTGAGGACTCAACTAATGATTTGTAGAGAAAAAAATCTACTAAATTATTTATTTGGGTAGGTAAACATTTGTTTCTTTCTTTTTTTTTTTTTTTTTTTTTGCTTCTCATAGCCTCATATGGGTGATTTTTGAAGGTATGTAGCAGTTCATAAGAAATTTGTTGATTTCAGCTGTCATGTTTAACATATATGTGGACTCTGAAGATGAGCCCCAGAAAGGATAATCATAAATTATGCATCCTTTTCTATGATGAACTGTCTCAATTGTTTATATAACCCTATCTACTATAGGGAAAAGTGGTCAATTCATGCCAATGTATTATGATTGTTCCAATGTGTTTCAACATTTCTTTCACCCATTACAGCTGCAATAGAGAGAAGAAAATAATATTATACTGAGACTAAAATTCTCTGAAAAACAATCATGAGTCCCTTAATTGGGCAACTTGTTCAACAGTGCTTGTTCATCTAGAGGAGATCACTACTTATTCCCATTATACTACAAACAAGACATACTCTTGATCTATGAGGTATATGAAATTGGTCATAGAAGAAACCTACACCATGTCCATTATGTATAGCCACCCAGATTTTCGGGTTGGATAAGAAATATGTTGCTTTCCTTTGCTGAGGATCACAATTAACATAAGGAGAATGAGACTATATAAAAAGGGGGTTACATAAAGAATGTTTGTAAACATTAGTAATTGTAAAATTTTCATAATGATTCATCTTATGCCTTATACCATAAAGATTCTTCAGTTAAGCTTTGTTGAGTGAGCTTTCAGTGAATGCCTACTGTTATCAGATCCTGTGCTTAGAATACAAAAGGGATAGGTTACATTTCTGTTTGAGGTGCTCGTACTCTATTCTGATATATATATATATATATATATATATATATATATATATATATATATATATATATATATATATATTATGCAAGAAAAAAATATTATGAGGTGGCAAAAGTTTTACAGATGATGTATAGAATAGAGAGAGCTTATTTGGTTCAGATTGAGGAATTAGGATACTCTTTCTGAAAAAAAAAATGGATTCCAGAGCTCTCATGAGAGATAACTATGAGTTGTCTAGCTAGCAACATTAGTCAATTTTTCCTGTCAGAGAGGAAATATTAGTCATCAATGAAAAACTGAGACTATTATGTCACAAGAAACTGAGATAGTGCTACATGGGGCACAAAATAAAGTGGAGATAGGATGACAAAGCAGATGAACTTGTACATCTTCAGGACAAGATGTGGGTCAGGACTAGATGAGTGAAATCCTCTAAACCATGACAAGGTTTGTGTGCTTTCTCTCTCATAGACGCAGAGACTGAAGGAGAAATAATAGAGAAGTATATCATGGGATTCAAAGACTTTTGTTTTAAAATACTGTACTATGTTTACCTGTAGAATAGAATGGATTGTGTTTATTTATTTGAAAATGATATAATGCTAATTCTTACATCCACTAATTATTAGCTGTGTGACTTTGAGTGAAACAATTATGTCCTCAAAAGACATCTCTTATTCATCACCAAAATGAGCAATAACAGCAAGAACAACCCAATATTTCCTACTTCACAATTTTGTGTAATAATCAAATGATGCAATCTTTGTGAAGGACTTGACACATGACAGGAATAACAACTAATGGTTAATCTCTTTGCATATCCTTATGATTGAACTGGCATCATTGATTTGTGAAAATTTGATTTCTAAATTGAAGAAAATTTAATTGGCTATTTGAAAAAGAACATGGTTTATTTCACACAGGACTAACATTTTATCAGCTGTATTAAGATTTCATGTAAAAGTAAAAGCCTCCAAAAAAATCTAGAAAAAGAGCTGTATGAATCTGTGTTAAAATAAATATTTAAATATGACACTTAACCAAAAAAAAATGGAGAGATTATTTAAGACATCAAAATTAAAGAAACATATGCGTAAAACTTAATAAAGAAATGAACAATAGGTAAAAATACTTGTAGCATAAATAAACATCAAATGATTATTGTCTAATGTATACAGGACTCTGAAAAGCAACAAGAAAAAAATCAGAATAAGCCACATGAAGAGAATCTTATTGGTTTATAATAAGTGAATTGATTTTTAGTAATAAAAACTAAAACAATATAAAGTTACTATTTTTGTTCATAACAAGTAAAAGTAGAATTAAACAGTGGGTTATAATGGAGTAAACCATAAACTGTTTATCTACTGTTAGTGTAAATGTTTGGGGAAATTGACATATTTTATCAGATTTAATGTGTATCACTCATAAATTCCTATTTTAATTAAAAAAAGAAACTTGAGTACAAATATTCAAACAAATATGGATAAAAAATTACATGATTATAAAATATCATAGCAGAGTAATGGAAATGACCCCCAAACCCATCAAATAAATAAATACAATGTGTTACATGCCATAAAAGCTATGTACCAGTTATAAAGTAGAAACTAGAAAAACATGTCAATATTGAATTTTTCAAAATATTCAATATTCTTAAAAGAGTATAAGTTATAGGATGTCATCATCCAATTTTTGTTGTTGTTGTTTTTTGGTTTTTGTTGTTGTTGTTTTGGTACCAAGGATTGAACTTAGCGGCACTTAACCACCAAGCCACATCCCAATGTCTTTTTTGTATTTTATTTAGGGGTAGGGTCTCACTGAGTTGCTTAGGGCCTCACTATATTCCTGAGGCTGGTTTTGAACTCGAGATCCTCCTACCTCAGCCTCTGGGGCCTTTGTGATTACAGGTGTGCACCAGCAAGCCTGACTTTACTCATGCAAATTTAATACAAAGAAGTTAGTTCCTTAATACAGAGGACAAAATTTTTGATAAAAGATGAATGGACAATAAAATAAAAATAATTCAGACATCATATTGAACAAGGATAGAAGAATGCCACTAAGCTAATATCACAATGCGATTTTATGAATCCATGGTTGAAAATAAAGGGGAAAATGTATGATTGTATAAAACATTCTCTTATAAAATACATATGAATAGTCCAGAAGAGCATTGCAAGTAAAACATATTTTATACACATGTAAACTCTCCAAATTCTGGTTACAGAATGCATTGTTCAATACCTACTTGCCCCAATGACAGGCAAATAAATTAACCATCTTTTCATCATCACAGTTTACAATTCCTCTAGATAGAACACCAATATATTAAGATACAATTCTTCAGATATAAATAAATACATCTGGCCACGCAATAGGGACAGGCATATTTGTGGGTATAGGAAAGTAAATAGTGTGTTTCTGAATAACAGAAGATGGTTATTTATCTTGATAGCCTTTATCTCCTTTGTGTGTGTGTGTGTGTGTGTGTGTGTATAAATACATCCTGCAAAATTATCAACAATGGAATGATAATTTGGTTGCAGACAAACACAGAATTTCTTCCGAATTTATATTTATTAATTATAAGAACATTTGGATATAGCACAGGTAGCATGTTCAGAGTCTGTGATCCAAATCATAGTCATTGCTTTCCAAATTGCACAAAATCAACATTTATAAAAAGGCAGGAGAGGCAGATGGAGCAAACTTATTGCACCATAATCTAAAGCCAAATAGATATGGCTGTACTCAGGTTATCCAGACTGACTGTAGGAATGCAAGAGATTCATTGCCATAAAGTATTAAATTAGTCATTTCAAAGCATTGAATGAATAAAGTCAAATGTCCTATGGGCATTTAATAAATATTTTACCAAAATGTTTGATTTGATAGGCTAGCAATTGTAATCTTGTAATCACCACAATGGGAATAAGAGAATGGAAATTTTGTTTGCTAATGGATATTTGAGTTCCTTGTAAATAATAAGCAATTTTGCATGAGCATAGAACACATGGCCACTTTAATTACAGTCCAATTAAATTCACATACTTTTAAAACCATTAAAATGAGGAAAAATTAAAAAGAACATCTATGATCACACATTTAGAGTTCAAAGCATAGTTAGAGATCAAGTATTTCATACAGAGAAAGAGTAGACAATTTTAGTAATCTGGGTTTGGCAGCATAAGTTTAATAAAAATATCACCTTAAAATTGAAGCACTTTAGACATAATATTATGGCATTGCTTTTTGCATTGCACACTTCAAAATAAACTAATTACTCCAACTCAATATTAAAGTGATCTGTCCTTTTCCATAAACAGCATGTGCCAACTTTTATTTTTCATATACAATTTTATTAAGACTAAGTTACCAGAAAGGTTTTGAAACTAAGATTTCTGGGCACTTAGATCTTGAGAAATAATTATATGTATTCAAATATAATAAATCTAGCTTTAAAAACTTGCCTGAAAGTTGAATTTTATAATTCGTGTGAAAGCATAGATCTATAGCCAGATTTCTGTTAACAGTGTCATTTTTTGCATTTAAATCTGATGGGTAATTGAAACTAATCCAACACATTTATGTACATACTTTGCTTACTTGAAGAAAGTATTTATAGCTTATTTTAAAATGCACAGACACTGCAAAATAATGTTCTGACCATGTTGCTGTATTTAGAAAACAGGTTACCTTTTCCATATGTTGACTCCAAAGGAAAAATTAACAGTATATGTATGATATTATAAAAACTTATCTTCACATAGACAGCATTTTGATCTGTTTTATAGTTTTATATATATATATATATATATATATATATATATATATATATATATATATATATTTGTTTTTTAATCTCTTAACAAACATTTTTTTTTCTGAAGCAATGGAAATCCAAGTAAATTCAAATTAGGTAAAAGTAAATTAATCTCAATATTTTCCATACTTATTATTATTTCACAATTTAAGTGTAGGAACTACAGTAATTTTTTCTTGTATTTAATAGAAAAATACTTTAATATTTTTGATTGATAGATCCATTTATTTATTTATATACATATGAAAACTCATTAAATCTGTTCTATCATTTAATTTTTAAATCTAGCATCATGTAGTCCATTTATCAGAATATTTCCAATTAAGAATGATATTATTATAAGTAGTATCTGAAATGTGTTTTTGAAGAAGCAGTATACCAGAGTGTGCAATTCAGATGCTTGATTAGAGGATTACCTAAGGCCAAGCTACCCAGAAATATAAGCAGGAAGCATGCAGGACTCACATCCATTGAAAAGAGGTCAAAACAAATTAACAGATTTTTGCTAAGTAAATTTTCTGGAAGTGAATAGCAATTCTTAGAGTTGTTTATAATCTCCATTATAATCTTAGATAAAATAAAAGACAGTATGATAGAATCGAAGGCTTCAAGTTTTAAACTCTGTCCTGACAATGGCTATCCTAACTACTTGGGAGCTTGAGGCAAAAGGATCCCATATTCAAGGTTGATTTCAGCAAGCTAGTGAGGAAGTAAGCAACTCAGGGAGACCCTGTCTCAAAATAAATAAATAAAGAGAGCTGTGGATGTAGCTGTGTCTTAGTGTCTCTGGGCTCCTTATCCAGTACAAAAAAAAGTTATTATCCAAAAGTCCAAAAGTAATAAAAACCAGGGAAGCTGTGGGAAAAGAAGTCTTATCCACTGTTGGTGGGAATTTAAATTAGTTCAACCATTATGGTAAACAGTAATAAGTCTCCTCAAAACCCAAAATACAAAACTACCATGTGATCTATCAATCACACTAATATATATATATATATATATATATATATATATATATATGCGTGTGTGTGTGTGTGTGTGTGTGTGTGTGTGTGTATGTATATATATGAAATCAGAATATCAGAAAGACATCTGCACTCCCAAGTTTATTGCAGCCATATCACAATAGTGAAATTAGGGAACCAAGATGGAGTCCACTGATTGATGAATTGATTATGAAAACGTAGTGTGTATACTCTAACTTCCTTTGTCTATATTAGTGATGGTGAAATACTATTCAGGAAACCTTATTTATCCTAAAAATCATTAAAAATTCTATCCTTTGTAGCAACATGGCTGGAATTTAAGGACATTGTGTTAAGTAAAATAAGCCTGGAAAAAAGATAAATACTGCATGAATTTGCTCATATGTGAAGTTAAAACAGGTTCATAGACATAGAGCAGAGCAGTCATGACTAGAGTCTGGGGAAGGTATGGAGGGGGACAGGAAGAGAATGGTTTCAGATACAGAAATACAGTGAGAGGGAATAATTTCCAGTGTTCTGTAGAACAAGAGGGTGAGTATAGTTAACAATAATTTATTTAATCTTTCAAAATAACTAGAAGAAACAAATTTGAACATTCCCAGCCTAAATAAATATTAAATATCTTTGGTTATTGATATATTAACTGCCCTGGTTTGATCATTAAACATTGTATTATATACTGAAATGCCACATTGTGCCTCATACATAAGTACATTCACTATATTAATTTAAAATAATAAAATAGTAAGAATATAAAAATCTGGGGCTTATTCTATCACATATTTATGTGTGCATTAGAAATTTCAACAAAAACAATTTGAGTAAAGATACTATCCTATAATCATTTGAATCTTTGATCTTAGTTTTCCTCTTCACTCATGGACACCAGATAATATCATTTTAAACATTTGAAAAAGAACCAATTAAATCTTTTAGTATTCTTTAAGATAAATAATATGCCAACTATGAACTTTTTGATTATTTTCTCTGTATGCTTTCATTAATATGTCATTTGAGAGTAGAGAGCTTGAAACTGGCTCTTAACAGTAGGGTGCCACCTTATACAGCCACCAAACCTTCTATGCATGTACAGTTGCAAAGTTTTGATGAAGAATAGCTTCTGAGGTATTCCTCCTCTTATCACAAATTTAGCATTAAAATGCATAATTCAAAACACCTGAGTCATTTCAGTTCTTTATTTCTCAAACGTATTTACCTCCAGGCTATATTATGAAGGGAAAGTTTGCACCCCAAAAGGGAAAGACAGTAAAATGATGTGAGAAAACTAGATATAAGCAGGGATATTATTATTCATTAATTACTTTATTTTAAACAAAGGGACAAATATTATTTGATAATTTGTAAAAAGCCATTCTCTGGCAAAGGGACACTATTTTTTTTAATCAGCAGGAAGCAAACCATTTGTCTGAAAAATCCATTTCCCAAGATTCAAATCTGTGTAACCTTGAGATCACATCAGAGTGATGTGAACCCTTGCAATGCTACAGTGGGTCTCTAGGATCCCTTCACCTTCCTCCCAGGGTCACTCTCTGGCTGGCAGTAGCTTTTTCACTTAAAGAAGAAAGGAGGCTGCCAATAATTTTACCTGGACAGAACTGCCCTTACAGATTGGCACCTTTTCCACCTCCAAAAGGAAGTTAATAAAGACGCTTTCTCAGAAATAGACTCTTTATGAATTTAATTTGCCATCCATTAAGCCGGCTGAAATCAAGGCTGTACTTATTTAATATGATATTGTGGTAATGGCTGTTCTTCTCTCCCTACTCAGATCCTCACCATCAAGAAGATTTTTAGGCCAGTTCTTTCTCTTCTTTAGGGATCAAGGGGTGGAGACTCACTCTTCATCTCAGACCTGGAGACTCTTCTGAGGAAGGAGATGTTCAAGGCTTTAATTATAATGGCATTACTGAAAACTCTATAATATCATTATGTTTCTCTACCACTCAAATTCAATTAGATTTCCTTCATTGCTGGTGAGATTCCAAGCCACAACTCTATTTTAGAATATATGAAAATGACAAAAATGTAAGTAAACTCACATATTCTGTGATAAAAATTTTACCCCTTAAAATGTTTCATATTTATTAATATAATGGTCTCATAATAATCCAAACTGAGAAACTAATATCATCAGGATTCTAGTTACTATCTTGCTGAATAAATAATTATGTAATATCAAAACTTTGAACAATAAAGTTTTATTACTAATAAAATTACTGTGAATTTGCTTGACTTTCAATTTTAAATCCATATTATAAATGTGTATTGTGCATAGAATCTATTTGTTTCACAAATGTTAATATTAATTTTCTCAAAGGCTGGGGGCATTTTTTCCCAACGGCCACATGAAGTTCTTTCTCCCATATTTTTGATTTACAGCATGTCTCTGCAGACGATATGGCTGCAGTTTTCAATAGACAAAAAGACCAGATTTCTCTTTTTTTTTTTCAATCTCTACGTGGACTAGGCTTCACAGTATAAAACATAATTTTTAACTACACTATATATACCTGAGGACCTCAGTGTGTGTTTTATTTTTTCTTAACCATCCTTTTTCAGGTCAACACAAGTTAACAATTGGGACAATATGGCTACTTGACTATGTGTCCTTATTATATAGTTTTCTATTTTTTCCCACTCCTGATTATAATATTAAAGAGCTGTTATAAACTCTACTATCTTTGGAAGTTACTTGGGGAAGTTTAAAAAAAAAGACTTTTCTCTATTGTATTAGCCTATGAGATTTTCTACAATAGCAGCAATTTTGTTATTTAACATTTCAAAAGTTATCCAAGGATCTAAATGAAAGTAATATTCCTCATCAAAGATAGAGCAGTTTGAGTGAAAATTTTAATAACAAGTGAAAGTTTAGAATTAAGCTCTAGAAAAATAAACAATAGCACTAAATGTGCTATTGTCTTTTCTTAAATCTGCTGTCTTCCTCAATTTGATTGGAATTATGATTTCATCTTTACAATCTAATTATTTCATGTGATTATTAGTACTTCAGGTTAGTTTTAGTTTAATACCTAGAAAACTTGGTCTTCCATGGTAATCATAGGAGGACCTCGTTAAATTTGACTCTTACTAAAAGTAGGAATACTTTTCCATGTTACATTTTGTTAAGCTACTGCTCCAACCTTACTTGAACTTATGCAGAAATGACAACAACAAAACCCTGGGATGAGCTAGATTTAACCAAGTTTATTGGGGCAAGAGAAGGTACTAGAAACAGTTAGCATTTGAAACCAAAGTAGTAGTAAACTAGGTCCATGATCCTAATACATCACTCATCAGAGCTCTGCAACTCAGAGCAGTGTGAAAGCACGAAAACCCATGGCTTAATGCACAGCTGAGCACATTGTCTCACAGAAGTTCCAATTCTATTTTTTAAATTTTATGATCAACTTACATTTCCTATAAGCACCTAAACAGTCATGAGAACTTTATTCTCTAGTTTAAGGAAAATCAACTTATATTTCACATTCTTTTTTTTTTCTACAAAAATTATTTATTAGTGTGCTTATAAGATTCTAGAAAGCACATTAAAAATAGTTGAACAAGCAAAGCCCAAGAGGATCTTACCTATATCTTTTCCAATAGAGTGTAAACTTCTTGAAGGCAAGACCCTCTCTTTCTCTTTTGTAACCAACACAGAAACACTGGTTCCTAGGAAACTAAAGATAAGAAGCATGCCCTCTTGATTGACCTATTAATAAATTCAACTCTCAGCATAATAACTAGCTCATTAATTACTTTAAAATTTAAAGAATAGGATTTGATTTAATTACTAAGAACTGGATCAGCTCCATCAGGACAGAATTTTTATCCTAAGAAGGATCTATTTAGAGATCAACTGACTGTACAACTTTGTTGTTCATATCACTCAACAAATGCAGAGTATTTGCAAGACTGGGAATTTCTGACTATCTATAAAAAGCAAGGGCATGATAGCCTAGATGTGATACATTTGTATAATATCATGTTCTACAAGATCTTGTGCACAGGTCATCTACAAAATGTCACTTGGTGATGTTTTCTAAAAGGCAGATTTCTGGGCTCCATAGGCACAATGGATAAGGATCTCTGGGTGTGAGAATTTGCAATCTGAAATTGTATTAGCTAAGGTGTGTTGTTTAAGTGTCATTCCAAATTGAGATACTTTTCTCTGGTCTAAAATACTTTTATTTTATTATAGTTCATTTCCCTGAAAAACTGAGGGCTACAGAGTAATTAAGAATTTTTCTCTTTGATATGACTTATGGAAAATCTGACATTGACAGAAGTTCGATTTCATTTTTAGGTATGCATCATAAGATCTCTGATGCTCATCTCACCCTTAGATGTGTGTGCTAAGACTGAGACAGGATTGGATTAATCAGAGCTTCCAGCATGTGGCAACTAGTGCCTGCCTTGCAGTCATTTCTGTTGGATGCACCTAATGGGTTAGACTATCCTGCAATCAGGATTCATGTCACAAGCAATTCTGCAGAGGGTGTAGGAATAACTGGGAAGAAAAGAAAGGACACATAGAGCTTTTCTTTACATAAAGAGATATAGACTTTTGTGTTTGGGACTTTAAGGTCAGATCAATTGATATATATTCTTCATGTCATGTTTATGTCTGATATTCTGGGACTGTGAAGCAGGCCTTATGTGTCTTCAGTAAGAACTTGGCATGCTCCAATATTGATTAATCAGTGATTCTGCAGATAGGTCACTACGAACAAAATGAAGGTCTCATCATTCTCCGAAGAGGTTTAGGGCTTATAAAACAGGAAAAGCAGAAAAATCAGTCCCTCACAAGGGTCTTTACGTGGTCATGCCCACTGTACAAGTTGCCATGCCACATTATTAATGAGGAAAAATTAACAAAGAAACAGGATGTAGGATGAATTTATTTTTTTCATTTTTCACCAGAAACAGGAAAGAGAATCAACAACTGAAAATGCGACTTTACTCAGGGCCTTTGAGAAGGACTTCATTAGATTTCAATTTTTCCTTAGCTTATCAGAGATGGCAAGAAAGTTTCTCACCTAGTAAGTCAGTATATTTTATTGGATTTAAGAAGAAATTTAAACTATAAAGAAAACCATTTTATAATTTATTATACTTTACAAAACTGAGACAGAGTAAGTTAATCTAAGAATACAAAAATTGTAAAAGTGGAATTTTTTTAAAATGTGCTCTCCTGTCCTCTAGGAATCATTTGAATGTCTTCTGTTGCTTTCTTGTCTTCCAGAATTTGGAACAGTAGAAAAACAGAAAAAAATATAACTTTTTTTCTCATTCATTTAATGTATTTTGGAAACTCAGAAATCAAAATACAGATGGAGTGAATGGGGCATACTTGGAAAACTTATTTCTGTGAAACCAGAAACCCAGATCTACAACTTTGAAGAGAGAGAAATATCATCTCTGTAGTGAAGTGAATAGGAAAGAAAAACCTTGGCCTCTGATGACTTGGGAAGGACCATTGGATGTGCATTCAAAGTTTCAGTTCCAAACAAAATGTTAGCAAGTGAAAGGAGAAATAAGTCTATTTTAGGTAGCTTGCACCTGGCATTGTCAGAATCACAGAGGTTATTTTTGTTCTGCAGTCTGTCCTCTAGCTTTCTATGGACAATAAATTATATTTCTATTTCATCACCACAGATATTTTTCATTTTCTTCTTTCTCCTCATATGTACAAAAAATTTACTTCACTAACTCATGACAAAATTTTTATCTTAATTGTGGAAAGTTGGATAAATGCAAGACTGATACCTCTATATAACTTATCATCAGCAGTACACTTAAATTTTTTAACTAGAAGTACATGCAATTCATTACTCTGTAGAATGTAACAAATAGATAAATTTCAATACTTAAAAATATAAATATAACAACATATCCTATTTCTGTAATGCTTTGTGAAAAGAAATAAATCATTATCTTTATTCAGCAACTCAACAGTTTACCTATTCTTTTTCCCTGAATACTTTTGGGAAAGAAAAAGAAGAAAAGAAAACATCAGAAAAATGTTTAGTCTTGTTTGTAATTTTGATTTTTTAAAAAATTTTTACTGAACACTTCAACCTTTGGTCTGCAAGCTTAAGAGAAAATGAGAAGCATTTTAGGCATATATTAGCTTTCTCATTCATATTGCTTATTGACATGAAATTCAGATAATTCCAAATGCAAAACAAATACAATTGACAATATTTGAGGAAAAGAAAATTTTCTATCTATATGTAACTTTGATTAGAAACATATGCTAGTAGAGCATTCCTGGAAAACAGTCTAAAGATGAAGATGTATCAATGCTAGAACTCTAAACTGTTTGCATTTGTGCTTAGTAAAAAAATTTAAATATATTTTTGAATTTTATTTCATTAAGAATATCTTGAAGTAGTTGGGGGAGAATATATACAATACTTAAATGTATGAGATGAGCATCCTAATTTAGTTTAATAGCTCTTGAAATATGATGTGGGGTTATTATAGGTAAGATTTTAAACATCCAATGTTGTGATCAGATAAGATTGAGTTGATATAATACAAAATTAAGCTCCACAAGAAACCGAGAAACCAAAATCAAGATATATTAAATGAATGAGAAAAATGTTATATATTTTTCTCTATAATCTAAAATAACTTTGGCAGGCAAAAATGCTATCAACTGTCACAGAAAGAGCTTAAAGAGTTGATTCTAAAAAAATCAATGGGCAATTATTTTTGTAAATATATACATGGATATTTTTAAAACTTAAAGAGTATAAAGAATTTTATTTTTACTATCATAACTTACGTGCTAAGGATGCACTTTGTAGCTCATAATCAAATTTATACTTCATTTATTAAATGAGTATTATGAGAGACAGTTTTTTCCTGCAATTAAATATACTTGGTACATGTGTGTTTGGAGGGACATGGTGCTCCATTTATTTTAAAAGAACACCACTCTAAAATACAAAATTAGTTTGCTATCAACTTATCTTCATAAAAATCAATTAAAAGTGTATCAATCCAAAGCCCCTGAATGAAATCCTGTAGAAATGGAGGTGTTGCTACCAAGTTGTATATTTCTCATAGATCCTGACAGGAAACCTCAAAAGACTGATTTCAATGATAATGCAAATATTGGTGTTGTCTTCAATAAATTGGGTTAAAATTGTGCTTAAATTGAAGAAAACACAATTTTCTAAGAAGTCCAAATTCCATCAATTTATTTATAATTTTACACTAGCTGGGAATGGTGGTGCACACCTGTCATTCTAGTGACTCTGGAGGCTAAAACACGAGTATCGCAGGTTCAAACCCAACCTAGGCAACTTAATGAAACCCTTTCTCACAATTTAAAACAAGGGAACCTGGAGACATAGTGGTTTGATTGTGAGGTTTTCATATACAAGAAAATGGTGCCCAAAATTTACTGGAAACTCTTTCTCTTCATGCCCCAATGCTTACTATCTTTTCTGAAAGTAGCACTACCTTTTTCATTTTCTTT
Organism: Callospermophilus lateralis; assembly: GCF_048772815.1. Lineage (NCBI taxonomy): Eukaryota > Metazoa > Chordata > Mammalia > Rodentia > Sciuridae > Callospermophilus > Callospermophilus lateralis. The sequence continues at coordinate 668,032 of NW_027514618.1, forward strand.
CAGAAAATTTGTATTTTCCTCTCCTCATGCTTTTGTTTATAATGAAAACTGCTGTGTTTTCTCCTGATTCCATATGATTAGTTCAGGAAAGGGCTTAAGCCATACAGAGAATTTCCCTGGGAGTTTTTGACATATTCAAGCTTTAAGGGAGTAGCTATTATTAGAGGAGGGTTTGAGATGTATGAACCTTCAAGTGTGGTCTCCTGAGAAATCAGCTGGAAGTGAGAGAGACAGAGAATGAAGCACACGGGTGGAGAAAAAGCACAGGTGTAGATGTGATGGCTTTCAAGTCCTTGGTTCTAGTGAGGTTTTTGTTATTAAAGTTTATATTAGTCTTTATACTTTGGTGATTCAATATTTCTGTGGAATTTTCTCTTTTTCTAAGTGAGTTCATGTTCAATTTCTGTAACTGCTAAACCAATTAAATGGGCCTAAATGAGGTTTTATGTTTATAAATATTTTAGCAGGATGGATCCAAGCAAACATTTCTATAAACTGTTTGTTTATTTTTATCACACTAATTTTATCACACTGTCAAAAATATTTTTGCATGTAGTTATCATTTATTGCTTGTATGGAAATTGACTTCCATGATACTGCTCTCTCAGTTCACTTTTCCATGTGACCTCTAAATTTTCAGGAATTCAGATTTCAGTCCTGGAAACTCTAGTCTTTACATGTCCAAGTAATCTTAGGGCTTAGATATTATCCATAATGCTAACTATCACAAGTTTAAATCTCTAACCCAGGCCAGACACATGCTCTGAATGCAAATCATGTATAACAAACAGACTAATTGACATCTTCATCTTAGATTCTACTAGTCATTTCAAAATTAACATCCAAAATCATCAAACTTCCATATACTACACTGACTATTGCTGCAATTATCTACATCTTTATAAATGTCATATCATTGCTAATTAGGGCAGCAAATGAAACAAAGCTATAACAACAACAAAAACCTTGAAATAAGTTTTCTGTATTTTAAATGTGCTTGCTATTTTCTATCTTCAAGCAAATTCTATGGGTTATAACTTCAAAATTTATTCAAAGCATGACCATAAGATATGATTTAATTGGCAAATGCTTTCATCAAAACCCATTGTCTCTTACACCTATCACAATACCCTCCTTATATTGATCAGCTTCGTCCTTATATAAAAGCCTATGAACAACTCCTTTCACACTCTCTTTAGAAAGGGGACAACATGGAATATATGTCATTACTCTATTAACACCCCTAACTTTACAGTCTTTCTCTAAATGATCTGGCCCCAAACCAGACTGACTTCATCTCCTTTTTTCTCCCTCTCTAACAAGACGACTCCTTCTCTTTCTTGAACATATCAAATAGAAGCCCACTTTTGCTGCCTTGACTTTTCTATTTCTTCTGTCTGGAAAAAACAAAACTATTTGCATGACTTGTTCCACCAATTCCTTTAAGTGTTATATTTTTCTTTTAATACAATATTATCTAATGTTTCTTATCCTTGATATTTTATAGATTCTTATATATACAGCTTATATTTTATTACATTTTAAAGTGTCTCAATTTAATTGTCATTAATTTGATCCTTGGATATCATTTACAATTTATTTAGAATGAATAAGCAGGATGTGGCAGTGCACACATATAATTCCAGAGACTCAAGGACTGAGGCAGGAGAATCACAAGTTATAAGCCAGCCTCAGCATGTTAGCAAGACCCTGTTTCAAAGTTTCAAAAAAAAAAAAAAAAAAAAATATATATATATATATATATATATATATAGATATAGATATAGATATAGATGGGAATGTGGCTTAGTGGTTAAATGCCACTGGGTTCAATCCCCAGTACCAGAAAAATAATTAATTAATTAAAAATAATAAAATTAGTATGTGTATCTTTTAATCACTCATTAGGTTCAATGAATTATTTGCTTTACTATTTTACTTTTCCATTATTCAGAACTAGAAATATAGATTTCTAAATAGTTGATAAATTAGTCATTTTGTCAAGCTTTGTAAGTCAATAGAGGAGGTTTTAATTTTCTAATTCACAGGAATCCAAGACTTAAAGTTTTATCCACAACTGAAAGTCTGTAAATAAATGTCGAGAAACTGGACCCAATTACACATCTTTTGCCTCTTAGGCAAATAGGTTCTCTAATTAGACCACAGGTCTACAGTTTACATTGGAGCTACAGAATTTGTCAGCTGTCAAATTAAATAATTCCATAAACTTGAATCTTTTTAATGTCATAGCTGTGTGTGCAACCTGATAAATCCTCTGACCACTTACAATTAAGTTTCATTAGGATTGTAGTATATATAAAATTATATGATGCCTACTGCATACCTGGAAAATCAAATAGCATTTTTTTTAGATCTTTGTATTTCATTGCAAGCTTTGTAAAAAAACAAGTAAAACTTTATAACCAATCAGATTGTAATTGAAGAAAGAGCTGAAATTTTTCCTTTACTATAATCTTCTTCCAAGCAAGTTTCTTGTCTTTATAATTGATTCAAATTATTACTCTTCATTTAGTACAAATAAAATGGATAACAATGTCATACAATAATGTCTGACACAAAATGCAATCTGGTTTTAGTAGTTTAATATGTTGCAGTTTGAAAATGGCAGAATATATTTACCATAAATTAGGAGATATTTTTAAAATTTGATGACTATTTAAAGAAAAATTTTAGATTGGAACATTCCTTACTGCAAATAATTTAATTTATCCATTTACCATTAATAAATATTTACCCTGGTCATATCTAATATTTTTTCATTTTAGTAAAAATCTCAAATTGTTATAATTTTAGAATTTTACAATGTTCTATCTCATTCGATTTATTCTCATAATTATAAAACCTAGGAAGGCAAAATGAATATTAGCATCATTTTATAAATTAATAAGAAATATCCCATATGAATTAAGATGTACTCAAGAGCAAACATCTTGTGCTTGAACAACCCAAATTGGAACAAATTTACTTGGAATCTACTGTATTTGGATATTATAGTACATGGTAAGTTACTGAATGGCTAAGTGGCTCTTTTCATTAGCAAAAATTTAGTTTCTATTTCTACTTTTTTTTCCATTACAAATAATTATATAAATTATTTAGTCCCTAATCATATTGATTATATTTTCAACTTTTTCAAATTAAGATAATATTGTCTAATGGCTTTTGAATGGATAAAATAAAATAATCAACTAACACCAATGTTAAGAAATGACTAATGTATTAAACATTTTAAATATTTATACAGTTTTTTTGGAGAACTTTAAAAATATTATTGATGGCTTTATTTTAACTATTTCTTTGGACCTGGACACTGTTTCTTCAAATAGAATGAGAAGATAAAGAGCAGAAAGTAATCATAATTTTCTCTTTTAAGACATGATTAAAAGGGCAATTTAGAATGCAATAATTAATGTCAGTGATAATTGCATTACTGTATGACATGCTGAGACATTCTGTGTCATTTAATAGGTTTGGATTTTCAAATCAAACTTCTAAAATCTTGTTAATTCCTCCTAGGGAATATAAATGTAATTCAGACAGGAACCATGAGATATAATATTATTTTGTATGCAATGTGCTAGCCATAAAAGAATAATTTATACATTTTTAGTACATTAATTATATCATTCAGTAAGCATTTCTTTTTCTATAGAATTAGGATTTTGATTAAAATATTCTATAACACATATAAATTATGAATTTAGAGTTATAAATTTTTAAAATTCATTAACTAAGAATTAAAACACATATACATATACTATAAGGATACATGTTGGTAAAATACATATTTATATTTATTCATTGACTTACATATTACTTTGCACATCTAATAACTAAGGTTATTTTCATATCAACACTAAACCACAATATGCTACTATGACATTATCAAAAGGTTTTCTTTGGGAATAAGAGTTGTATTGATGAGAAATCTAAAATAAGGATTCAGAAAAGACTTTCAAAAATATGTTGCATTTATGTTACAGATAAATTATTTACAGATAAATAATAAACATATTGACTAGGTAGAGATGCTATATATGAGAAAAGAAAACAATGTTTTGCAAAAACATTATGTATAGTTGGGATATAAATCATCAAAGGATGAATGGAGTGAGACAGAAACTAGACCATGAGAGGCCTGATGAAACACAAACAGAACGAACTTTATTCTGTGGGTTCTAATAATGATTGACAGCGTTAGTAGTAATTGATATTCAGATTTGTCTCTCCTTATGACAGTGCTTTCCTCAGTGTGGAAAATGAATTAAAGTGAAGTGACTTTAAAAATAAAGAGGAACTGCTTATAAGTTTATTGTTACTATCCAAAAAATATAATGAATCATAACAAGGTTAAAAAAAAAGTATGAAAAACTAGATTTGCAAGAAAAGGAGATAGTTCCCCAAAATCATTTAATGAGGAAAATGTATCAGTTTCCTATTAGTGCCATGATAAATTACCAGAAACTTAGTCACTTAATATAATAGAAAACATTACTTTGCAATTAGGTAGGATGAAAATTTGGCATAATTCTTACTGAACTAAAATCAAAGTGTTATCAAGGCTCTATTCTTTTCTAAACAGATCTATGGGAAAATTTATTTTCTTCCATCTTCCAGTTTCTGTAGACACATGGTCTTTATTTATTGACTCTAGATCTCTTTCTCCATCTTGAAAGCCAGTAGTACTGCATCTTCCTGAACATTACCCATGTTCCTCTTATCACAGTTGGGAGGTGTATAGAATTTTAAGGACTGAGTAAGATTGGGTCCAGTCAGACCACCCCTGAAAATCTCCTTCTTTCGGAGTCATTCATTTAAATACATTTTTGTGGTCCCTTTGGCCAGGTAAAGAAACATATTCACCAATTCTGGAGATAAGAACATGGGGACATTTGAAGGCCATTATTAGATGTACCAAAAGAAAAATAAATTAAAATGTGGCACTCATTTCTCAACTGGGAAATTTGGAGTAAGGATAGTATAAATTTTACCTCACTGAGATCAACAAGAAAAATTGGGCACAGAGTACATTATGACTAATGTAAAGTGACAGGGAAAACAAAAAGAAAATGCAAATTATGAGAAAGGAGAAGAATTGATGGAACTACCAGTAATTGGAAAAGTAGAAAAATAAGATCAAATTTGAAAAGAATATATTGAAATAATAGCCTTATATGATTGAACTGGAAGCCATACATCTGTGAATGATAATAATAATCATTTCAAAAATTTTGGGCATGGAGTCCTATAATACAGCTTTTGAGGCGGGGGTGAGTAAATAGAGAATAGAAGTTGTTCAATGAAGTAAACTAAGGGGAATGAAAGGAAGGGGGAGGGCTGGGATAAGGACAGACAGTAGAATTAATCTGACATAACATACCTATGTACATATATAAATACACAATAGTGAACCTCATCATCCTGTATATGCACAAGAAATTAATTAAAATGTAGCTATGGGTAAATGGCAGAAAGATGAGTGGAGTACAGGGAAGAGAGCAGGGAACGGGGGAAGAGAAGTTACTGGGGACTGGATTAGAACAAGATATACTCCATGCTTTTACAGTTATGTCAAGATGGATCCAACTGTTCTGTATAACTAAAAATAACCAGAAAAAAGAAAAAAGAAAATTTTATTTAGGCAAAATTCACATGACATAATATAAAACATTTTAATAATGGCTCAGTGACACTGAATACATTCATAGTATTCTGTAATCACCACATATATGTAGATCAAAAATGTCTCATCACACTATATCTATATGTAACCACTCCTAATGTCTCTCAATTTCCAACCCCTGCCAACCACTAATTTGTTTTCTGTCTTGTTGGTTCATCATACTTTTCTAAACCTTGAGGTTATTATACTTTGGATATGAAATGTCCCCCAAAGTCTCATGTGTTGAAGACTTGGTCCCTAATTAGTGGCAATGTTCAGAAATGGAACTTTATGGAAGTGATTGAATCATGAGAGGTCCTACTTGATCAATAGATTAATCCATTGTGAGTTGAATGGCCTTCTAGGAGGTGATGGAAACTGTAGGAAGTAGAAACTATTAGGGAAGCAATCACCAGGCATTTGCCATGGAAAGGTATTTCTTGTGGCCCACCCACTCATGCTTCCTGACTGCCTTGAGCTGAACAGCATCCCTCTTTCAGGCCCTTCCACCATGATGTTCTGCCATATCTCAGGCCCAAAGCAACCAAACTAGCAGTAATAAACTGAAACTTCTGAAACCATGAACCAAAATAAATATTTATTCCTCTAAGTGATTTTTCTCAGGTGTTTGTCACAGCAGTGAAAATCACATACACACACACACACACACACATACACACACACACACAATTAATGAACCATACCAAGTGCTTTAAAGCTTGATCAACAAATTAATTGATGTGACAATCTGATTTGTATGTAAAGAGAATAGAGTTTATGTTAAAAAGAAATTATCTGCCACTTATCTCAACCATGGATTTACAATTTACATTTCATTATTTAAGGGATGAAAATTCTTTTCTTTTTATTCAATATTTAAATTAAAACTCATAATTATGGACACTAAATTATAAGCCTCTTTATTAATTTTCTCACTATTCAGATTCATAAAAATATTTGGGATTAAAGATTACAGAGTTAAAGGGAAGGCAAAGAAAGCCCTCTATGTAGTCAGCTTGAAATAATGGTCTTTAAAATTGTTGCCAAAATTTAGACTCAACACCTTCAGTATTCATATTACACAAATATGTTTCTCCTTTCCTCTGGATTATAGTTACCAAAATTTTATTCTTACTTTTTGTATCACACTTTGCTTTCAGATTTATTACTGGCAATGTCTCAAGAGCTAATAAGAGTTCAAAGTGAAATTAATTACAATTTAATGTGGATTAAAATCAGAAACTAAATGGATAAACTGCTAATTGTGAAATTGCTCAGGGGAAAGAGGAGACATATTGAGAGTCTCACAGAAAAGTACAGAGGCATCTGGTCTATGTATTATAGTCTGCTGGCCTACAGATAAAGTGTGATCATGGTCTATCTCAGTACTTACAGGAGCGGATGAAGAAATGAGATACGCCATAACTCGATTATTAACATTATTTAATAGTGGGGGGAGTAAACCATGATTTGTAGTTCCATGAACATTTACTGAATAACTGATACATGTAAGAAAATACGTTAGGGAAAATACATAGTTGATAAACGATGTCCTAAAATTTAACATTCCTAATGAGCTAAAATATTTTGATGAAGTGCTATATCAGAGGAAGTATATATCACATACCTTAAATGTGATACAAGAAAGTTACTGGAATTCATAACAGAAAAAGTTAGCATTTGATTATTGAGAGAGCCTGAACAAAGGCAGTAAGTAGAAACTGGGAGTAGAAGAAAGTGTCATCTCTAAACAGCAATAACACTAATTACACTTGTGTAACCTGACCAAAAAACAAATTACAAACAACTCTGCATACTATATTTGTTATGATTTAATCTAAAATGTTTCCCAATATCTCATCTGTTGAAAGAGTGGCCTCCAAGATAACAATGTTCAGAGGTAGTGTCTTGGGAAGGGAATTGGATCATGAGGATTCTTTCTACTCTTATCAATAGATTAAACCATGGATGGATTCATAATATAATTAAGTATTAGGAGATGATACAAACTTAGTAGCCAGGGGTCTAATTGGAGAAGTAGGTTCTTGGGGGATGCTCTTAAAGACTGTTTTATCCCTGGTCCCCTCATCTTTCTCTCTCCTTCCTGGCAGATAAGAGGTAAGCAGCCTTTTCTGATACACACTCCCATTGCCATGATCTCCTGCTTTACCTCAGACTGAAAGCAGGAACCACTCAAAAGTGGACTAAAACCTTTGAAACACTAGGTAAAATTGCATTTGTATTTATTATCAAGGAAGGCCAGTAATCACTTTGAGAGCATCATTGGAGGCAAAATTCATGGGCACAACATCCGTGTATGAGGTAGCATCATGGATAGTGATGTAATCTGAATTAAATAAATGATATTAGGAAACTGTGGAGGCCAGAAGATCTATATATTTTCAACATAAACATGTTCAAAATACCCATGGCTTTGAAATGTCAGTGTTGCTGTTTTTTTTTTTTCTCCTTTTGAGACAGGATCAAGAACAATTAACCAGAAATAGCACATTTGAAAATAAAGAAAAAAGAGATTTTCTGAACACCTCAGAGAATCTTCACATGTATTGATCAGACAATAAGCAAATACAAAACTGTCTATTTTACACCCATTGTATTCAGTCTGCATCAATAAATTACTAGAGCCCACACAGTCTTATATATTTTAAAATAGATTTTTAATATATATTATATATATACATATAAACATTTTGGTGAAGTCCAAGCATTTTCACAGGTCTAAGTTCAATAAAAAATAACGACAGGATAAAATATTATTAGACTTTTACTGAGTGGATACAATTGGCCCGACACTCCTTTAAGCATTTTATCTAGAATGCTCTATTTTAATACTTAGCAAAACACTAAAAACAAAGTGTTATGATTATCATTATACCCTTTCAACAGAAGGGAATTGAGGGCACTGAGATGTCCAGAATTCAATACAAAAGTGTTCTGTATTTCAGTGCCAGAACATTTTAATTCAAAATACAGACATTAGCAGATTTGTCTCCTCACCAACTGCCACATCCTTCTATCTGACAAAAAACCTGCTCTCAGTGTAGTCTCTCAAAATATCTCACAAAAATAAATGGCTTTCTTGGCTCCTGACCTTTGTGCTTCTAAAAAAAAAGAGTTCAAACCCATGTGGGGAGAACATACTTTTAAAACTCACACTCTTTGTTTCTGGGCCAGTGACCCATTCACCAGCATTCCTCTCTTCTGACCTCCAGCAAAATAAAATGAAACAGGGAAAAAAAACCTCCATGCATACTAGCAATTGAAATGGTGGGGTTTCATTTATAGCAAGCACACCTGATGTCTTGTCCAGTCAGGAAGCCAGTATGACATCTGTGTCTAATCTTCGTCTCTTGGATATTTACACATCTTTTGGCAGGTGTTAAACATTTCTGATACTGTTTTTACATAGGAAAGAATGACCCTATTAGAAATGCCTCTATATATTTATTTTTGCACTGACTGGTATTTTTACCCTTAATTTACCAGTAGATTATTTATTGTTTTGCAGCTTCAGTGAGCAAAAGACTTCTCACATAACTAAAAACAAATATAATGATATACTTCTAGTTATCATTTTATTAGATTGAAAGCATTCAAGTAAAGAATTAAATGATACCTCAGGATAAAGTTCACACCTCATTATAAACTTGTCTAAATAGAATTCATCAAATGGTATGTAGACAACAATGGCTAGTATGGAGAGAACATTAACTGATGTGTCAACCTCTAAATGGTTCAGAAGAATTTTGCCAATAAAATCCATTGTATAAATACTCACTATTAAAACATATTTTAATATTGTATACCAGAGGTGCAATTTCCTAGCATTTGCCTTTCAGTTTACGATAGAATTCCAAAGCAACTATTTTTGCACCTTTGAAAAATAATTTGCCATTGTAAGTGTGAAAACGGGGTGAAATATGTAACTATCCATGGGTTTTAAAAAATCTAATAGATTCTTATAATTTTCAGAGTTTTGTTTGTTTTGCTAATATAATTTTTTTCAGAAAAATCATCTGAATAGAAACTTTGTTGCTCAACATTACATTGAAATTCACAACCTTAAATTTCACAATGGTTATCATATCACAAGCTACACTAAACATCAATGCCATTCTTCGTTTGGTTTCAAACTTTTTACTAATACATCATGAAAGATAAAAATAAATATATTGAGAAACATCTACTCCAGAGAAAATAGCTCCAGGTTACAAAATGAATAAAACCATGACAACATGATGCATCGGTACATTTTTTTACTTGTAATATAAATTGTTATAGGAATAACTTCAAGCCTCCGTATTATTGTCAGCGTTTGCAAATGTAATTCATGTATACATAAGAATGATACATTTAAGTACAAATAACTCCTATTATTTAACTATTCTTCTTGGTCTAATACAGATTCATGATTTTTCAACTACTGTTTAGCAAATGTTATTTTACAAAATAGAAAAAAAAAATCTCACCTTTCTGTGAATTTCACTCTTTCAGTCGTATTAATTCCATTGCAAGTCCTGTTTTTCTTAGTGCTACTATTATTGTTGTTACCAATACTTCCACCACTACCATCACCATCACCATTACTGTTTTGCTTGATTATTACTGTCCATTTATAATGTACACCACACGAATTGTAACATTTAATTCTCACAACCACTCAAACAAGCAAATAATTTTGAGCAACATTTTTTTTAAGGGGACTAAAACTTGAGGTACAAGAGAGGAGGCAATTTTCTCACCGAAGAAAAAAAGAAGTATATAATTCAACTAAGATATGTTTCAGCAACTATACTAATCACTGACTAGGAAAGAATTTCTGTGACCTGGGAAGAAGTAGAGTAGAAAAATGTATAAGGCACTAGAAGAAGAATTTATACTGTGAAAAAACATGTTTTTTTTTTCTTATTTGCATTTCCTTCTTATTTATGCCATTGAGTTTCTCCATCAAGAAATTTCTTTAATGATATAGAGCATTTGTCAGGTTATATTCTCAGGATCAGAAAGTTTGGAGATCTAGAGTCAGCTGATCTAGAGTCAGATCTAGAGTCAGAACATTGGCGAGTTCGGGCAGACTGTTTCATGTATTTCTTTAGACTTGTTCCTCTATCTGTGGTGCAAAGGCTCTATTTGAAAAAAGTTCCTTGCAGTCATTATATTGAGTCACTCCACTTCTACAATTGATTTTCCTATCTACTGCCCTCCACTTCTCCACCTCCCCTGCCTCCCATCCCTGAAGCTCAGCATAGAAGTTGTGCAGTGAGTGTACAGTACATAATGAAGCCAAAGTCACCAACTGCCTATCAAAGCTCTTGCCCAAAGTTCTGGATCCTGTCTAATAGTTAGGGAAGGCTCTCTCTCACTGTTCTAGTTCTTTTACCATATTTACCCAATGGACAAGTGTGTTAGTCAGCTTTTCGTTGCTATGACAAATATCTGAGAAAAAAAAAAGGAGAAAATATTTTTTCTGTCTCACACTTTCAAAGGTTTCAATCATCTTTGACCTAAGGCAAGATAGAATATCATGGCAGAAGGGTGTAACAGAACAGAGCTGTTCAGCTCACAGCAGCCAGGAAGCATAGTAGAAAGAAGAAGGAAGAAGAAAGAAAGAGGAGAAAGAGGAGGAGGAGAAAAAGGAGAGAAGAAGAGGAAGAGGAGAAAGAGAAAGAGAAGGAGGAGAATGAAGAAGAAGGTTAAGAAAAATTACAGCTGTCTGAGGCATATTCCCAGTGACTGGATTTCACCAACCACCTAGCCCCCACCTTATATAGTTTCTGCCACCTCCCTGTAATCCACTCTTATTATTCATCCATCAGATGGATTAATCTATTAATGAGGCTTGAGCCCACATGATTCAATCATTTTAGAAGCCTCATCACTGAACATTGCTGCAATGGGACAAGCCTTCAAGACATGAGTCTGGGGAACCTATCCTATCCAAACCATAACAGCAATTAGGGGCTCCAGTACAGTGCATCTGGAGAAAGTGCTTTTAGCAAATAAGCTTAGAAACTGATACTTCCACAGACTCCCAGCCCTAAAATAGCTTGATTGAATCTTTATACATTGCTTTGAAGGGAGCAAGTGCTAGGGGAAAAGACTTCATTTACATACATAGAAGTGATCAGTTTGTTAAATAAATATAATAATGATCTTTAAGATCACTGGTCACCAAAGCTGGACTTTATCATCACCACCTTCCAAAAAAGATATATTTCTATCTATAACAGGGATTCATTTTACATTTTTTCTGTTCATCCCTTCCTATGTGAACCCCCTAAATTAGTATAGGGATGCAAGAGACTCTATAGTAATCTTTCATGTATGAAGAAATGAACAGAAAAAAATTAAAAATTGATTCCTTCTCTAGATATAAATTCACCATTTCTGACCTATACACAATAACATGTTAAATGAAATAAGCCAGACCCAGAAAGCCAAAAGTCAAATGTTTTGTCTTAAAAGTGGATGGCTACAGAGAGAGAAAAAGTAAAAGAATTTTTTTTTTTTTAAAAGGAACTAATTGAAAGAGAAGGGAGACAAATAGAACATAAAAAGGAATTGACAGGGAAGGAGGAGGACGGGGTAAGAGAAATTGCTACCTACCAAAGTATGCTATGTTTATGTATGAATACCACAGTTAATCCCTATACATATATTATTTATTATATAATAATTATTATTTTAATCAGCAGTATATATGTGTATCAATATATAGCTGCTTAAAATAATAATAATAATAATAAATAATAATAATAATAATAATAATAATAATAATAATGGAGATTATTAGAATAGAACAAGCAGAGGGAGAGGAAAGAGGAAGATACTGGGGAATGAGATTGATCAAAGTATTTGCATGTTTGAATATGGCATAATGAATCCCACTGTTATATATAATTAAAATATACCAATAAAATTCATTTACAAAAATTAATTAAAATATTAGGGTGAATTCATGTATTTCCTCTAGCTTAAGCAATCTGGAAATTCATCCAGTATAAATCATTCCTTATATTATATAAAAGCTGAAGTTATGCTGTATAGATAGTGATGCTTACTTTAAATCTCCTTCTAGACAGTCATTCACTTTACTTAGTTTTCATGCTTTTATTACTACATATTTTGGCTTGGTCCTGGGCTTCAGCCTATTGATACTTGCTCACATTCATTTTATTTATTTTTTCCTCTTTATGTTTTTCTCCCCTTGGGTCCAGCTTAAGAAAAAAAAAAAAGAAAGAAAGAAACTCAATTTATAGGCTTTCTTCAAAATCATCTAACATTTTTGCTTCATCTTATAAAACATAGCTGTTATTACCCCTCTGCCCCGTGTTTTGTTTTTGCTTTAAAATTGGATTGGTGAGAGCATGCCCCAGGCAATGAAAGACAATTATTTCTTAGATGTTCTTTTCATGGTGATTTTTTTTTTCAGAAATGCCTCTTACAAAGACATGAACTTCTAGCATTTTAACTACTACAACAGCCATTGTGAAATTGTCACCATTGTGATTTCAACATAGAGACCTCTGAACATCTCTGTAAGAAATGTTGACAAGGTCATAGCCAAGGACCAGAATGTGGCACTAGGGTATATGTTTCTAATGTTACAACTATGGGAAGCAGGTGTTAGCCCAAATATCTGAAGTGCCTGCAAGAATTAAATGTCAAATTTCTGCACTTGTAATTCTTACTTTCCTAAGTAAGAATTTTAGAATTATTAAACCAGATAATACATGAAAATACACATCACAATGTCTAGCATATATTCATTTAACAACCGTAAAATTTTATGTTTGCCACACACAATTCTATGTTTTTCATCTATATTATAATATTGTTCTCATTTTATAAATAAGAGCAATTAGGGAAAATGGTTTATGTAACTGAGGTCTCAAACTCATGAATGGGGATGTTATAATTCAAATTCAGGCTGCAGAGCTGTAGAAGCAATGCTTTCAAAAGCTACTCTTAATAATGTTTAATCCTGTCTAGTTCTTTGAATTGCATTTTCCTTTTGAAAAAAATCCAAGGCTTCCAAAAACAGTGGTGTTCACCTATAATCCCAGTGGCTTGGGCTCTGGAGGCTAAGGTAGGAGGATCAAGAATTCAAAGCCAGCCTCAGCAAAAATGAGGAACTAAGCAACTCAATGAGATCCTGCCTCTGAATAAAATACAAAATAGGGCTGGGGATGTTGCTCAATTGTTGAGTGCTCCTAAATTGAATCCCTGGTACCATGTGCCCTCCTCCCCAAAAAAACCCCACAAACCTCAAAGTTTCTATAGACCTCATTAAAAAAAAATAATGTCTGTCCTGAAAATTTTGCTATTACTACCCCAAACTCATTTAAGAAAATTCATTACCACCAGTGGCTTTCTAGAACACAAATTTCCTCATTTTTCTTTCAAACAACCTAAGCAGTTTAATAACACTCTAACTACCTCTAAGACTTCTCTTTTTCCTCTGGCTATAAAAATGGCTTCAATTTGACACCTGGTACCTATAAACCATTGGTGCTATTTCAGAACAACCACAAAGGACCCGGGAAAAACTCATTAGGTTAAATCCCATTATCCTCTCTTTGAATGGGTTTTGTTGGTTCATAGAACTTGCTTGTAAGGCTCAGAAGTCTAATAGGTTTTACTTGTATCTCTGAATGAGTTCCATTATTCAGTGAGGGTCTATTTATGCTCTTTTGTTGTTTTATTTTGTTTTCTCTCCAAGAAAAATGTAAAGGTTATGGAAGTGTACAGGAAAGAGATAGGTTGATTCATTAACATTTAGGGATGGAAGGAGAGTGCTGGGGATGGGTAGGTATAACACCTTAATCTTGAATTTATATAAGCTGATATTTGTAGAAACCTTAGAAGTATTAGATCTGCCTTCTTCCTTTAAAAAAATTAGTTGTCAATGGATCTTTTATTTTGTTTATTTATATGCAGTGCTGAGCTTGGAACCCAAGGCCTCACACATGCCAGGTAAGCACTCTCCCACTGAGCCACAACCCCAGCCCCTGATTTCTTTGTTTTGATTAGTACCAATGCGAATTCCTTGGCATTTTAACTTTTTATTACATAGTTACAGTGATTATCAGAAAATCGTAATCTTCAACATATATTGTCACTTGATATCTATCAAATATGACACAAAGATGAAAAATTGGTTTATTCATTTTTTCGAATATGCTATGGAAATTGTGTGGGTTTATTCAATCTGTTGATTGAATATTAGGAAAATTCTCCTTTTTAAAAAATAATTCCCTTCATATCCACTCCCATTCTCATTTATAAAGTTGTAATCTGTCTTATAACTATCAGCCTATAGCTAGGGATATCGTAATAAATCCTCTGAAACATGTCACTGGTGTTATTTGTGAGAACATATAAGAGAGTGTTGTTTTATTGAATAGAATTTTGTTTCACCAAATGTATGGATGCCATTTAATATCACAAAAAGAAAAAAAATCATAAAACTATTATTTAGGTGTTTTCCACAATAAAACTTAAAGCCAAATTCTCTATGTTATTATCTTTATGATCATAGTGTTCGCTGAACATTTACTGTATTTCAAGAACAGTTTTAAATGCTTGAAGGCATTTTATAATTTGATTTTTACACCATCTCTATGAAACGAGTGTCAATATACCAATTTATATTTGAGACTATTAAATCTTAGAGAGATAAAGTAATCTCTCTAAATTCAGGTTAATTTGCAATCATGGAGTCAAAACTAATTTAGTCTAATTCAAAATTTGTTCTCCTACCCATAATGTTATATTATCCTGATTTCATAATTTTTTTCTAGTAAATTTACTTTTATTTTCCTACTTCCATTTTTCACTTATTCCTTTTATTACCTAATTCAAATATTTTATCTTGCTGAATTATTTTCATTTGTCTATTCATATGGGCATAAATCTATATGTGTACATACTTAGGTAATACTAAACCCACATAGACAGAAGACAGACTGTAAATCAATAGTATATAGGGCACTGGGGTTGTGGCTCAAGCAGTAGTGCACTCGCCTGGCATGCACAGGCCACTGGGTTCGATCCTCAGCACCACATAAAAATTAAAAAATAAATAAATAAAGATGTTCTGTCCACCAAAAACTAAAAAATAAATATTAAAAAATTCTCTCTCTCTCTCTCTCTCTCTCTCTCTCTCTCTCTCTCTTTCACTTTCTCTCTTTCTCTCTTAAAAAAATAGGAAGGAGACCTTGTAGTTAATGGGAAAAAGGAGTTATGAATAAGCAATCATTCAAGATGAAAAAAAAAAACCAAGAGCCAAATACATGTGCAATATCAAAATGCATTTAACATCCAGAACAATTAGAATACAATATAAATTGCAGAATTCTATTTCTAAATAACCTTAGTAAAATTTTAAACATGTACAAAACTAATCAAGAATTTCAGTGTTCCAGGATATTTTCTATAGTTATTAGGATATTTTTGTGGTCAATGAGATCATGATTTTAAATCAGTCACAGGGTATTCATTTATATAATTCATCTTGTCTGTTTCTAGTTTCCTTCCCATATTTTGCAGAAATGCTTCATTTTCATAATTAGAGTTAATGTGTAATTAATTAGAAGAAACTATGTTAAATGTTTAACAAACTATGTTTTCAGAAAAAATAACAATTCTAAAATAAAACCCTCAGTATTAAGACAGCAGATTATACTTTATTTCTTTTTAAATTGTTGGAATTACAATATGTTTATTTGGCAAAGCCTTCAAATTCATGTTTTTTTTTTTTCTTTTTGACTAATGCTGAGCAACCAGTCTTAACTCATCTTAAAAGTCCATTATTTTTTTTTCTGTAATTTCATAGGCTGCTCATAAAATTAAATAGAATTTTGTAGGGTCATTTCTAAATCTGTATTGTTTTCCCCTAAACATATTTTATTCCTGAGCATCATAAAACATGAGATACTAAAACTCAATTTATAGCTGAGGTGACAAGTTTTATCTAATTAAGAATAAGAAAGTTTTGCATTGTTTTAAATAATTATGGTATATTTGATATTCAGGCTCACATTCCATCTTACTTTAAAATTATTATTAAACTTCATATTATCAGAATAATCTGAATTCAGTGTAATATATGGAAAATATGATGCACAAAAGGATAAGACCTCAAGTTTAACCAACATATTAATGGTCACTAATAGGTATTGTGATCAGGGAAACGGTTAACTGAAGGAAAGAGAGAGAGAGAGGAATGGAGGGAGGAAGAATTTTATGCTTTTATATTTACTTGCAAAAAAATTGTAAGCTGTAAAATGAATGCTATTTGACTGTGGGTCTATGGATACATGGAACCATTCATGTACTTATCAGGAATGTCAACCATCATAGTCATTTTAAGAAATGTAGCAATAGTCAAGATAAAAATAAAATAATCTCATAACCTATGAATAAGCAGCTTATACATATACATATTCACATGTTTATATGCATATATACATATATTTTCCCTCTGATACAGATTTATTAAGGAATATACTCAAGGACATTCCTTGCATTGATGTTTGTAGTAGAAATTTATAGTGTGGTAAAATATGGATTGAGCATTCATCATAGGAAAGAACATTTGGTAAAACATAGGGTTTGAACACCATGGTATAAAGTGAATTTCAGTAGTAGCCCTGTGGATTAACTTCAGAATTGTTAAGTCTCAGAGAAATAAAAAGAAACTAAAATTACCCTTAAGGGTGTTAATATTCCAATATAGCTTGTATGTGAACACATGTGAATAGTCTTCAGTGAGATAGGAAATGAGTGGAAAAGTTATAGACAATTACACCAAATTAATACTTAAGAGGATCCAATAGGTGCTTAGGCTCATATTACATCAGGAATTGAGGATATGATGACAAAATCTGGGTTTTGTTGTCTAAATGGACTGGGCAATATGGATAGAAAAGAGGTAATATTTAACTTATCTCTTATTTAGCAAACTCCTTAATATGCATGTGCTCTACCATGTTATAGTGGCCATGTTCTTTTTTTTTCTTTCTTTTTTAAATTTATTTCAATAAATTATGACAATAATGGAGTGCATTACATTCATAATTATCCATTCAGAGCACAATTTTTTGTAACTCTGTATATAAAGTATGTTCACGCCAAATTATGCCATTATACATGAGCTTTTTAATTTTTTCGCATACAATTCTTAATACACCTTTATACCACCATTTATCGTTTCTCTGTTTGTATATAAGGTATGTTGACACCAAATTCACATCTTCATTCATGAACTTTGTATAATGATGACCCTCTCCTTCCACCATCCTAGCTAATCCCCTTCTCCCTCCCTTTCCCTCTCACCTCTATTCCTTATCTAGAGGTAATTTTCCTCCCATGCTTTCCCTCTCTACCCTACTTTGAGTCACCCCCCTTATATCAGAGAAAACATTCAGCATTTGTTTTTTTGGGGATTGGCTAATTTCACTTAGCGTAATCTGCTCTAATGCCATCATTTCCCTGCAATAGTGGATATGTTCTAACATGCTATATTAGGCCCTAGACTCTAGGAAGGTGTGCATTACTTGGAACCAATTGATCCAAGGAAAATGCCTTTTTCTTTACTTAGAGTTAGTAAGAGATTGCTTTTCACCCTTTAAGGTAAGTTCAGGAGCAGAATTAGCAAGACATATTCAGACACATTCTCATTAATTTGCATTGTGATAGTGTATGTTATTTGAAACTAAAAATTTGTTTTATTTCACTGGACAGATGGCATCTTTGTATGGGACTTCCTATTGGACAAATGAGTTTCTGAGCCAATATACATAAATACTTCATCTCCTTAGGGGTTCTGTCATTCTCTTTCTCTGTTTATACTGATTGTTAGTGATTGGCCCACTAGTTGGTTTGGCATGAACATAATTCTTCATGCAGGCAACCATATTGTTTCATAACAGATTGTCTGACATTTTCAAGATAAACTCCAACTGGGCACTTTTGGATTCTTGGAATTTATCATTGTATCTAAATGGAAGTTATTATAATTTTATGTTACTTATAATGAGTTTTGAAAAGAGTTTCCCCCCACCTCATCTGCTCTTTTACATAAGAGTCCATTAAAAAATAACAACTGTTGGTAAAAATAATTTAACTTCTTACTTTTAGTGCATGGTCATAATTCTAGGTAACCACATGTTTTTCAGTAAAAGTAGAAAACACTTATATACACCTGTATAATCCAATTCATTTGTCCTTGTTACTCTAACTCTCCCATCCATTGAAAGTAATACGAGTCTAAAAAGAATGGAAGCAATAAATTCTAAAATTAATTTTATAGAAAAAAACTGATTTATAGAAAAACTCAAAACTGTATGAAAAAACTGTATGAAAAAGGCAACATTTTTTACTTGATTTACATACATTTTTTTCAATCTACTTTGATTTCAGTTGCTAAACACTGTCTTTACTTATGACTGATAATCTATCTAAACTGGATTAGCATTCCCTTGCTTTCAATTTCTTTACTCTTTTTCAACTACACTTCAGCTACTGACCAGAATAGCTTTCCTCTGGTCATCATTCTTGCATTTCTCCTCTTTCCCTTCAAAATTTTAAGCAGGTATTTTCCTCCTAAGTAAAATCCTTCTTGCCTTTATCCTCTTCTGTCCCCCCACACATATTTAAATGATTACTGAATCAAACTACATTATTCTGCCCATTAACCCTTTTTTACTAAATTTCTCATTTCATCCAGATTAAAGTCATATTATTGTACTTTATAACAATTTAAGCCTTGCCATTTTTCTTGTTTTACAAAGATAGTCTCCATTTTATAACCCCTTCCATCATTCACATTCTTTTTTACAAATATATATTATATGCAAATATTACAAAGAACTATTATGTAAATGAGGAGTTAACATAGTATATATCTTAGATATATATATATATATATACATACTCAAACATTTTTCTAAGAGTTATAAATTGTTCAATGAATAACTTGTAAAATACTGATGCTACACACACACACACACACACACACACACACACACACATGAAATAAGGTTGAAAAGTTCAGGAACAGTCTGGAGAGTAGTCAAATGGAAGTCTGAAAACTTTTATGGTAAATAAGAGGAAGAGCATCAGCTGCTTTGCTTTGTTGGTGGTGAGACACTCTAAGGTCCATGAGATTCAACTCTTTAATAACAAGTCACATCTCTCTTTTGCACTGATTCTCTCTCTTTGCTGGCATGATCAGCTCTCTGCCCACACTCTGATCTTGATTATTTCTATCACCTGATTATCCTATTTTATGGTAAAATTTTTGTTTCTCTCCTTAATGCAATACTGTGTCTCCACAGAAAGCAATCACACCTGGCTACTCCTGCAGCTTGTAAACAGTCATTTCACATTGATGGTTCTTCCCTGCCCTGATTTATTTTTCACCTTTACAGATTTACAGCACTGGCTCTTTTGACAACTTGGTGTTGTGCACAGAAAAGCATAAATAAATGCACCCATGAAAGTCACTGCTGAAACTGGCATTTGTCAAAGAACCTGGATCATTTTAATTTTTAATTTTCTGCAGAATGTGAAAATTTTAAGCACCACTTCTTGAGTTTCTTTGCTATTCTTCTGCATCTGATGTTAAAACTTAAAGTTGTTAAGAAACTATGAGGTAAATATAACTTATATGCTTCACAATGCAATTTTTTCTTTAGCTTCAATTTTAACCTTTGGTTGAATATTTTTTGCGCCCTGTTTTCAACAATGCATTCATTATTTTCAAGGCAAAGTATAGTTTTGGGCAGCATAAATTACTAGAAAGCCATGCCTGGCATAAAAAAAATCAATAATAATCTTTTACATTTTCTTAGATATGTTCTATTTAACACTTATCACAATGTATATTACTATTAATGTTCTTTCAGAATTTAGAAATAACTCTTGCTCTGTGCCTCCTGTTGATACCACTCAACTGTTCTCAAGGCAAAATGATTATGTAAGTCTTTCAATGATTATTAATCTTTAGTCCTCTTACTATCATACTATGCCTCTTTTTACTTTTAATAGCCTCAATTAAATTCAATAAGTTCATTTATGAAATTGACAAAGTCAGCCTCTTTTTTAAAAACTCTGCTCCCTCTAGCCCTGTGGGATGGTGGCCACTACCTCCTATAACTAATTCCCAGATGGTATTACAGTTTTCTCTTTGTCTTTTCAGTTCCCTTAAAACTCTTATTCCATTAAAGTTTCCACCCACAACTAACTGATATCATCAGTGATTCCAAACTGATCTTGAGGGACACAAATACAAAGCAATGGCACAAACAAGTACTTAAATGAAAAATAAATAAATAATAACAATGACAGCAAAATTATAAAAGTAGCAAAAGGAAGAAAAAGCACAAGTTACATTAGGAATAACAAAGCAACAATTCTATAGGTTTGGAGGTAAAAATAAAGAATATAATAAAAATGGAGTAAAAGAACACATCAATATTTTAGATTTGGAGATCAAAAGAAAAAAAAAATATTGACAAAGCAGGTGAAGGTAGTCAACAGAGCCCAAGAAATCAGGGTTTGTACAATGAATAATGAATTTGCTCTTGGACTTGTTTAGAATGAGGTGATGGTGGAAAGATGAAGCAAAAATATGTATAGGGAGCAGCCAATCATGCTAGAAAAAGAGATCTGTAATTAGTTCACATAAACTAATGTGTTCTGAAAGTTATTTTGTAAGATTAAATAGGAAGCATTCAAATAAACCTTTGCAAAAGTCAGTGGAATGGAGAAAGAAAAGAGCTGGGCAAACTGATGCACTAATACTCAGTAATATATGAATGACTCTTTACAGTTTATAAAGCACTATAGCATAGATGCCTATTTTACCTTTGCAGAAATCCTGTAAGGTTGACAGGACAGATGACAATAGTTCCTCTTTGTAGGCAAAAAAAAAAAAAAGAAAAAGAAAGAAAGTGAGAGAATAAAAGAAAGATCAGCAAAGCATGGAAATTTTTAAGAATCAGAAACAGGATTTTTGAAGGTCAAAGAGCAAGAGGGTAGAAAAATGGTTTCAATGCTATTGACATGCTACTTCTTATATGGGGAGTTTGTGGCAATTTAAAAATATTGATACTAGCTCTAAAATATTGAATTTAATTCTAATAATGATCATTTATATCTGTAATAATAATCAAGATGAAGAGAGGCTAATTAGAATGATAAATGGTCTGGAAACAAGGGTCTCATCTGTTAGGTCAGTTTCAGGGTGGAGGGGAACAATGCACCAGGTAACTCAGAGTGCACAAAAGAATCACCAATCAGATGCCCCACAGAACTACCTGTCAGTCAGTGGGTCTCCTGACAAATCCTGGATCTCAGCAAGTCCCCTGACCAACCACAGCAAGACAAGGGACTCGAAAGCCCTCCCTTTCCTGTCCCAAGCCCTCCCTTCTTCCTCTAAGCCCAATAAAAATTGCAATCAGGCTTAGCCTGCTCTCTTGGATCAGAGGGTCTCCCTCAGGATGGAATCTCAACAAAGCCTTGCTCAGCAGCCTTTTAATCTACCTCCTTTTGGTCACTGGTGCCTGACCTTACACCATCAGTAATTATTTGTTTCTGAATGTTGGGTTCTAAGGGGAGAGATCTATCTTCCACTTATATTATGGATAAAATGACAAGTGAAAACCCTTCTACCATGGCTATTGTTGGTACCACTGGTTATGGGTGATGAGTCCTGCTTCCCCACATGTTGAAGTTTGAACATTAGAGAAGCATGCTGAGGCAAGCATATAAGCCAAGGTTTATTTAAAAAGGGGTACCATAGACTTCTCCAGGAGGGTGAATGGGACCACTGCTAGTATCCTGTTATCCCCAGAAGTTAGGTGTTCTGCCCTTTTTCTTTGTCCTAGACTTCCTTTTTTCTCCTGTCCTCTTCCCCTTATCTTTCTTCTTCCTGCATAAGTGATTAGGCCCAGGAATGCTTGGTGAGATGGCCAAAAGGTAGGAAACAGGTGGCTGAAGGGGGAAGGGCAAGATGGTGCAGCCCAGGACACTTTAATTAACAATATAGCTCCCTATAGGGAGGGTCAATTCCTGGGACAGGTTACCTTAGGAACAGGTTGGAGCAGGGAAGGTTCTTGAGAAGGGTGGAGGAAGAACTCTGAAGGAATTAACATTCCAATCCCTCAGAGGACAGTCTCCAACTTCCCCAGACTCACTCAAAATTGCCCTGACTCATCTGACCTGACTTGATTTACCTATCTATAACTGACTGCCTGTCTGATTCTGACTTCAGCATTCTACATGGCAGTTTATAACTCTAATGGCACTTCTCTAAACATTGTTATTTGATCAGAACCAATGGAATTTGGTGCTTTCCAGAAGGAACTGGAAATACAGAGGGGATACACTGCCTTCTGAAGGTGCTGATGAAGCAGTGGGAAAGGCGAAGAAATGTTCTGATTCCTGACTTGCTTTCATCTTCCAACCTTCCCACTAGAAATACCACAGGCCAAAATGGAAGGTAAGGGCCAAGAAAGATTGAAAAAGGCATTTGCAGCAGCTTCACCCCTGAAATAACAAGAGAGAAAAAAGAAAAATAATGCACCTGGGGACAAGTCACAGACACCCTGTGGTGTTTTGTTTAATCTTGCTGCACTTTCAAGAGGAAGGTTTATTTCCATTTTACTGACAATGAGGTCTAAGTAAGCCGTTATTACATGTTCTGGGATGCTACCCATCCTAAATTAAATTTAATAAATATTTATTATGTCCAACTTGTTATCCTGACTTAACACAACTATTTACTTATTTACAATGCTTTATTTTTTTTTCTTTTTCAAACCATGTTGGAGTCATTGTTTACATTCCAAATACCCACTGTTCTTTTCTAATAAGGCTACTAACTAAGTAAGTGTGAAAGCCAAGATAAATTTTGAGCGACACAGCATTCGTATCCAAATTGGGATAGTAATTATTCACATTATGTGCATTCAAAATTAATTGGGATTACTTTAATTTAGTAATTAATTTTGCATTCCCAAAAAAAATGTAGATAAAAGAAAATTATTTTGAACTCTCATTTATTTAGTCAGAGATATGTTTCCTGCATTGTCCCTGATTTATGAGTTCAAAGTTTTAAATTTCATCCTTCATTGAGATGAATTGCATAGAGTGTGAAATAATTTATATCTCTGTTAATGGTTGGCTTTAACATATGGGTGGGGAAGAGGAAATCATTCTAATTTTCATGTAACTAACTTTTACATAGAAATTTGTAACAAAACACTTTTCTAAATATTATCTTTTTGATCAGCTTTCACATTAATCTTTTGTTGTTGTTGTTATTTCAAAGCCTGTGTATTTCTAGGGCATTATGAGAATGTTATTACAAGTGTGAATATTTATATATTGTCATTTATTTCAGTTATTTCAATGCAATATTTTCTCTCTCTGACAGTTGTGTTAGTTTCCTAGGGTTGCCATAACAAATTGTCACAAATTGGGTGGCTTAGAACAACAGAAATGTATTTTCTTATGCTTCTGAAATCTAAGTTATAAGTCATGGTACTGGCAGAGCCAAACTATCTGTAAAGAATTAAGAGAAGACTCCTTCCTGGACTCTTCCTAGTTACTAGTGTCTCTGGAAAACTCTTGGTTGATTCCCAGCTATGCTACTCCAATGTCTGCAGCTGTCTTTATGTCTCTGTGGATCCTTTACTCTTCTTCATGCCAGTCATTACCTTTGGGGTCCCCTCTTACCCAGTAGATGTCACTAAACTAGTGACTCTGTAAAACCCTATTGATAAATGAGATTATATTCTGAGATTCAACACTTTTGACCCACTAATGTAGTGATTTAATTTAGAAATCAAGTCCAAAAGTAGAAGACACCAAAGGAGGGCAAGAGAGCAAAAATATAAAGAGGGTCCAACTCCAGTTTTTGTTTCCAGGCATTAATCATTAAAGCATTCTAGAAATTACTGAGGAAGAAAGGACACATGAATAAATTGAAATTATACCTGCAAAATACTTTTTTTTCAAATGAGTTATATTACTGATAAAATATCCTTAGTAGTCTCTAAAATCCAGTATCCCAGCATAAGTAAAGGCTTGTAAAATCAGGAAGCAGAATAACCTTGATGTTTCTAGTTAGTAATTTTTATTCTATAAAAAAATTAAAACCCTGCAGTTTCCCAAATCATAAATAATAGCTATGAATTTGAGTAAATTTACTTCATTAATTTTGTGTACATAAAGGGGTATGTGTACATGTGTGTGTAGCAAAGTTCATATTATGAAGGAAAATATGTATTATTTTACATTTAATTAAGTAGTTTACATACTTTTCCATAAAACAAAATATTATTTGGAGACACAATTTTATTATACATTACCGATGAACTGTCCTTTCTGGGTCTGGCAAAATTTTCCATTGATTATGTATGTATGTTTTCTGTATTCATAAGCATTATTGATTCATCTTGGGGCAGGCAACACTTTAAGGATGAAGTTAAAGAAATTGGAATGAACTGTGTTAACATTATCAAGCCACCATATCAGTTCTACACCACTGCTCAGACTATTATTTGAGAAATACATTTCATCTTGTTTAAACTACTGCATTTCCTTATCTTATATTACAGCAACCTAGTCAGTTTCACCTGTAATTAAGTTTGTATAGTCAAAATCCATTAAGTTCTTATGTTAAACAAAGGACTATCTAATATGAATCTGCAGATTTTTTCCCACTTACTCTTCTTTCCCATGTAGCTAACACATTGAAAACACAATCTCAAGAAATAGCACTAATCAAAAAATTGGTATGTGTGTCTGGCTTGCTTCAGAATTGCTTTGGACCAGGGACTTCTATGCCTCCTTCCTCACCTCGTTGTGGATGGACTTTTCTTTTGTCCTGATCCTGTATCTATTCACAATAGTTCATTGGGAGATTGAGAGTAGGGCCTTTTTTTTTCTTTAATTCACAAATGTTCAGATTGAGAGATATCATACTTTCTCAAACAAATTCAAGGAACCCCATCTGCACTTTGATCAGATTCAGAAGATAAAACCTGGCTCTTCAGACTTGTGATGTAAAGGTATTCAAATTAAATTTTCATGTAAGAGAAAGGTAAATGAAGGAATAAGACAGGCTGTTTTGGTTTTGAAATATGCCCATGAATTCTTTGATACTTCCCCTGGTGAGTGTTGGGTCTGTATTCCCTCCTCTTGAAACTTGGTTGGCAACTAAGTGCTCCAAACATTTAGAACAAGGGAAAGTTAGACTATGTGACTTTTAAATTTAAGTCATAGAAAACAATGTGGCTTCTGTCTTTTTCACAGGAGTACTTACTTTGGGAGCTTTCATATAAAAACCTGGATACCAGTCAATGATGGATCATGAACTTGTAAGAGTACAACATCTTAATTATCTACTCTGATATTCTCAAAACTGACCTGGAAATTGTCAGCTCTTCCCCAGAGTTGAATCCATTTTCTGACTTTGGTTGAGGTAACAAAGTTCATGGTGTTTTCCAGTTCCCAAGATTTAGCTTATATCATCAGTATTTATTTAGCTGACTCCAACACTAATTATCATTGTTTCATACCCCAGTAGGAAGTGATAGACTGAGAAGAGGAGTTCCAATGGAAAGATTCAGTTGTAGGTGGTCAACTAAAGCAAAGGGTAGAAAATAGATGAAGGCTTTTTGTATATGTCATTACATGGAGTTGCCATCTGCAAAGAAAATTTTTGCTGGTAATGCTTTTGAATCTTATTTTGGACCATTAGGAATCTTAACTAATTTTTGACTGAATGTTCTATAAAAATAGACAGTGCTAAATAATCAGAATGTCTTGGGTTTCTTGAGTATATACATCAAATGAAATTTGAGAAGTAGTTGGATATTATTTCAAATAACTTTTCTTGCCTTTTTTGTATTTTTATGACTTCCCATTGTATGTTTGTTAATAAGCTTGATGGTACACCACAGGTATCTAAGATTGTTTTTTTAGCCTCATTCTTATCTCTTCTCTTTCCTCACATTCACTAATTTTTATGTAATTTTCTTTTTTCATGTAAAATCTGTCATTAAACTGTGTTTATTTCTGTCATTCTGATTTTTAACTCTAGAGGTTTTGCTTTGTTGATCTGCATAATATTAATATTCTCATATTTTATAATTGTCATTATATTGTCATGCCTATCTTTATACAAAGATTCATTTAACTCTTTAAATTCATTTGAAATAGGCTTTTTGATTTTTCTTTTTCTGATAAATACTTCATCAATGATACTTTCACAACCTTTACCATCTACTCTATTTTCCAAGTTTCTAGGTTCCACAAAGCACTTGGAACTTAGTTAGAACCTAGATACTAGGTTTGTTTCTTTGCATGAAATTGGACATTTTTGATATAATATTTTTGCAAATCTTGCTTCAAATCAACTCTGCTTTGTTTTTCTTTTTGTTTGAGTTGATTCAGTAGGGTATGTCATCCCCCAGATGAATGCCCTCTCTTTTCTCTGATCAGATTTTACATTTTTTATTAAAAATTCATTAATTTTTAAAAATTTTTAATTATTTAAAGAGACATTTTAACCTCGACTTTCTAGGGATTACTCTTGAGTCCATGTGACTTTGTAGTCAACCAATGATTACTGACCCAGTGATTATCTCTAATCTTGAGCCAGAAGAGTTTTCCTTTTTGATGATAGATATATGTATGCTTTGAAAACACCCAAAGTTAATATGTTTTCAATTCTTCCCAAACCTTTGGTTACTGGAGAGTTAAAGCCTCTTGTCAGCCAGAGTTGAATAGATAAGTAAGGCCTCTTGCTTATTTCCTGTATAATGCATAGCGTCTTACACAAACACATAATATTCCAGCTACCAGAGCTATATGAAAACTTAGTGAGACCCTCTCAATCATTCAAGGTGCCAATATCTCAGGGAGATATTCTCTTTCCCCCCATAGCAGTTTGGGGATTGAAGAACCCGAGAGTCATCTGAGCATGGAAAGCGTGTGTGTGTGTATGTGTGTGTGTGTGTGTGTGTGTGTGTGTGTGTATACACATCTCTCTATCTGTAACCATATGTAATCTATATATCATAATTTATACAAAAATAAATCTATATGAGAAAGAGAGATAATAGGTTTCAATCATGGTGGGATGCAAACATTATACACAGTCTCACAGTGGACCATATATAAACAGAATAATCCTTTTTCTTCATGATTATCCTCAGATGAATTGCAGCAAGCTATCTTAACATGTTTCTACTTGAAACATAAGTGTATATTAATTTCTATATGACTATTTTTAGGATACCAGAGTTATTCATTACTACATTAATTTATCAATATAAATTAAATGCAATTTTAACTCATAAGATGTTTCCATCTTTTTTTACTTGTAAATCCATCTGCCAGAATTTGAAGGGAAATACATTTTAGTAGTAACATAGAACACCTGGGGAATAGACCTGGGCATGTTTTGGATTCAGCACCTGGATCCAAAGAACTGCTCTGCCCATTTCATACCTATTTTCCATATATATACTACTCCCATTTCTATACTTCAGTGTCTTCATTTTAGAATTTGGGATAAAAATAGAGTTCTGCAAAGATCAAAAGTAGTTACATACTACAGTTAAAAAACTGGCACATAATGGCACAAAAAATTAATTACTATATCATATCATTTCTTGCAACAGGATGATCCTCTTCCATTCCAGAGGTTATTTGAAAGACATTAGTCTCATTTATATTTCAAAATAGACAAACCACTGGTATAGCCAAGCTGTGAGTTGTGAGACATAGGACAAATCTAAAAATTTACAGCATGGGAGAAGTTTAAACAGTCTGTTCTATCTACTAAAGCATAATAGATCTGGGACCATTTCCATCAATAATTGTTGGTAAAACTTATTGTGAAAAACATGATTTTTCTTAGAAATATCTCATTTTCTCCTCCTTCCACTGTATATCTCAGCTTCTCTTGTATTTGGGTCAGAGTTATGTGTTCTGGCCAACAACTATCAACCATACATGCCATTTTTAGTCCAAGAGTTTTAAGAATGCACTGAATTCTCCAAATCCAAGCCTTAGGATGGGTTATCTTATGTAAAAAAATGACAGAACTATAGGACAGAAATAGCCTGGATTCCTCGGGTATGATCAGCGATTTCAACACCATATTCTCTCAATAATTGAGAGTACAAGTAGGCAGAGAATAAGTGAATTTAAAGAATGCAAAAAATGAGTATCTTTACTTAATTTCATCTAACCAATGTGATTTAATAACATACCAACAACAGTAAAATAAGCATTTATTTAAATATATAGAATATTTATCAAGCATACTACCTGCTGATCCAAAAAAAAAAAAAAATCTAAACAACCTGAGAAGTATACATAAACTCTTTCAGGAAAATAAAGAAAGAGGGAACAATCTCCACTTCACTCTATGAGGTCAGAATATTCTGGTACTAAAATTGGGCAAAGAGATTAAAAGACAAAAATAAGAACAATAACAACAACAAAACTACAGGCCTACAACACTCATGATAGTAGATCATTTTTTAAATTAGATTTTAAATTTTAGAAAATCTAATACTACAATATTTGGAAATGATAATATACAACAATAAAGAGAATTTTTCTCCCAGAAATGGGAGATCATTTGAATATTCTAAGATTGATCAATGTAATTGACCATATTACAATGATTTTTTTTTTTACAAAAATAAACTATACAATCATCTGAATAAATACAAAAAAAGAAAACAGGATTTGACAAAAATCCTGCATAACTTTCTGATTAAATACTCTTAGTAAACCAGAAACAGAAAGGAAAAATGAAATTTGCCCTCTCTCCCCCACCCCCAAAAAACTCACACAATTAACATCATATTTAATGAGGAAAAAATGAATAATCTCCACCTAGGAATATTAAAAAACAATAATTTTCATTCTCACTTTTGTTCAATATTTTACTAGAAGTACCAGCCAGGACAAGGAGTAAAAGAAAAAAATTAAAATTCATAATAGAAATGAAGAACTAAATTGTTTATCTGAAAACAGTATCACCATTGACTCTATTAAAAAGGTATAAAACTTAGTAAATTTATTGAAATTACAAGATACAAGATCAAAATATGTGAGTGAATCACATTTCTATATTTTAGCAACAATCAGAAATTGAAGTTATGAAAAATACCATATACAATGTCATCAGATAGTACTAAAAATACAAGGATAAATCTGACAAAAAATATGTTAAAGACCTGTATGCTGAACACTAGGAGACATTCCTGAGAGTAGTTTAAAAATATCTACGTAAATGGAGAGATAAACCATGTTCATGGATCAAAAGATTCATTATTGTTAAGATATTATTCTTCCCAAGTTGGTTTCTAGATTCAATACAGGCTCAGTTAAAACTGTGCAGACTTTTCTGTAGGAATTGACAAGCTGATTGTAAAATTCATATGGAAAAGTAAAGGAAATGAAATAGCCAAAACATTTTTTAAATATAGAATAACAAAATTTTGTAAAAGAGAACAAATTTTCAAGAGCAGATAACAAAGGATAGGCTCTTCAACAAATAGTAATGGAACAATTGGTTACTCATAAACACTGATTTTTGATCACAAATCTAATTGGAAATCCTAAAGCTATAAAACCTTCTATTTAAAAAGTATAAAATTGCTGAGACATTTGGCAAAGCTTTCTTTGCAACAAGGCCAAAAGCACAATTCATAAAATTAAAAAGACAATAAAATGTACAATTTAACTTCATTAAAATTAAGAAAGTCCTCTTTTTGAAAGGCACTGTTAAGAGAGAGAAAAAAAAATTAAAAAACAGACTGGGCAAAAAAAAATGTCAATCATGTACCTAATAAAGAACTAGTTTTCTAGTTCAAGAGCAAAAGATTTGAGTAGATAATACAAACAAAGAATGTGTAGAGGGTAAATAGGTAAATAATATGATTCCTCACATCAATGCAGTACTAAGCCATGTGGTTGGAACCTTTTGTTTTAAATAGGATAACTCAACATAAAATTTTATGTTTTGTTCATTGTGGGTATTTTTCGGTCATTTTTATGTTTTCAATGTTACATTAAAATATAATTTATCTTGATTGCTGAATTTGTTGGTATTCCCTTAAATTTTGTGCCAAAGGTAAGTCTCACTCACTTCATCATAATATTGGCTCTGCTTAATATCATAAGTCATTAGATAAAAGGAAACTAAATCCATGACTCTATTTATATGCCTATTAGAATCTTTAATATTTTTAGAAGACTGATCCTTTCCAGTGTTGGTAAGGATATGGGCTTACTGAAACTCTCATGCACTGGATTGGGAATATGCAACAGTATAACCACTGAGATAAATAGCTTGGCAGTTTTTTTTAAAGGTAAATATTCCACTACCATATGACCAAATTGCTCTACTCTTAAGATATTTCATTAGAAATATTTGTACACAGATGTTGAACTCTTTATTAGAAATAAGTGAGAACTAAAACAATCCAAATGTTTCTCCACAGGTAAAAGATTAGCATACACAGGTAAATGGTTTAGATAATGTTTCCCCTCTATGAAATACTACTTGGAAATAAAAAGAATAAATTTTTTGATTGATATGTTCAAA
This sequence comes from Callospermophilus lateralis, assembly GCF_048772815.1. Lineage (NCBI taxonomy): Eukaryota > Metazoa > Chordata > Mammalia > Rodentia > Sciuridae > Callospermophilus > Callospermophilus lateralis. Next base: position 699,384 of record NW_027514618.1, read on the forward strand.
AACAGGGATAAATCTCAAAATAATTATACCATTTGAAAGAAAGCAGAAATTGGGGGAGTTGGTATAAACCAAGAAATCATAAATTAAGCTAAAATAAAAGCAAAGACCATTTTTACTCAAGTACAGAACAGACTTACAAGTCAGCAGACACAGGTTTAATTATAAGCTCATCAAGTATCCTGAATGTCAAGGATAAGGAGGTTTTGGATTTTAAAAGGGAAAATGGGACAAGGGGATGAGAATTGTTTGGAAAATTCTTTTATTTTCACTTTTGGTTATCCTTGTTGTTTTGAACAAATTTAGATTGGTTCAGAGAATCTATCTATACATTAAGTTATACATGATTAGTTTCCAGGGGACTCTCAGAAGGGGGTTAGTAGTAAATCAATGTGTCTTTTAAAACAAATCAGAAGCCTGTGGTTGGAAACTTTCAGTGTGTAGACTGGCAAATTTGCTCTCTCCAGACAGCATTCTTCATCTAAAAATTAAAGATTGAGGCACTTGTGGGCTTTCAATGCAATCTCTGAAAAATTTTGCACTTTTTTCTTGACCAAACTGCAACCATCTTAATTTTCATTTCCACAGTAGCCACTATTGGTTCCATTTATATAAAATTCAAGAAAATACCAACAATTCTACAGGGACAGGAAAACAAATCACTTATTGCCTGGATGAGGTGGGGAAACTGTAGGGAGCTGTGAAAGGGTGAAATGACAAAGGGCAGAGAGAAACTTTTAGAGGGGATAATATGAGTGTCATCTTGATGATGACTTTACAAATCAGTGCCCCTGCCAAAACTTATGGGATTGAGCAACTGAAATTTATAAAATTTATTGTAGGTCAATTATACCTCAATAAAGCTGTTTAAGAAATATACAGCTGTACAAGAAAGAAGTCATATCTTAGTCTATTTGGTTGATATATGTCATTTAGAAATGGCAAGGGAAAAGGCTTGAATAGTTCAGTGTTTGCTCAAGGGAATGCAACTGGAGCTGAAGGGAAAGCAGAAGAGAATCCCTTTCATGACAATCCTTTCACATGTTTTGATTTTGAAACTCTACACAGTGTATTGGCTTGATTAAAAAAAAAAATGTCTATTAAAAGGAAAATATATGATTTTCCTGAGAACTGTAATATTTCTGGATGAGGAATTCTGATGCACTAGAAAAATTAATAAATATTAGATAACAGTGTGAAAAAGAAGTTACCCTGCATAATTTTATTCTCAGGGTTACCTATTATCCACACCCCCATTATTTTATCACAGTTGTCAAAATTTAAATGAGTGTTATTACTTTTTCTCCCAAAAATAATAATTTCTGAAATATTAGGAGTCACCAACATCTCAAACACCTTTTGATGTATTGATCAAAAATACATATTTTTATACCTCCTGGGAAGTCCCCTAAGATGAAGAATACTTTATTACTTTACTTGATGAAATTACACAGTTCTAATATATTAAGAAGAAATAATTAACCTCACCATGTGGGCAAAGAAGATAGTATCTTAGTAAAACTAAACAAATCTAGTTCCCAAGAGTTAGTGATGACCTCTAACACACCTGACTTTCACTGACATACATTGGAGGAGCTGTGTGATCATGGGCTACTCTTTTAATTTTTCCTTAGTTTTTCAAATATAAAAATGGATAAGTTGGACTTGCTCTCTACATCTCTCTTGGCTTTAGATATATGTAGTTCTATGATCTGATGACTAAATGCCATATTTCACTGAATTTAAAATGCCATTGATTGCAAGACATACTACTATTTACCATAAAGAAAGAAAAACATTGCCAATTAAATTACACTTTCCTATCTTTGGAGATTTTCATTTTCAACTTATTGAAAGAGCATTTAAAAACTCATTTAGACATAGCTTTTTTTTCATGTGGTACTCTTAATCATACATTAAAGAGGAAAGTATAAATGAGATAAATTGGTTAAGGTACTTGCAAAACTTCTTTGTATTCAGAAGTTGACTCTTCTGGACTAGGATTTTTTTTTCTTTACTTCTTTTTTAATCAGACAAGAGCATACTATTCAACATCTTTTAAGAGAACCCTTTGCTATTGTCTCTAGGATTTTCTTTCAAGCTACTCATATACATTCTTCAAGATTTCTTGGAAGGATTTCAGGCTAACAACCTCATATTCCTTTCACAAAGAGTCCCTAAAATGGTGAGTTGAGATATCAATGGATTGCACTTTTCCAGTTATACTTCTAAGTTCAAGAATACACAAACTATGACAACCATGGCAAAACTGTTTCAAATACTGTTACACTGTTAGCTAGAAGATGCTCTAATTTCAGAGAAGTTAAATTATGGGGGTAGGTGATGACACACTCATCTTAGAATTGATGAAATATGACAATGGCAATGAAGAGCCAGTGAAGTATGTAAATTATTAACCTGGTACTTTATAGCAGCTGTACTAATTAAATCAACCATGGCTGAGAACATACACCCATGGGCCATCAATCTTTCTCTTTCTCCACCCTGCTCTTTCTTTCCCTCTCTCTTCTTCCCCTTCATATCCCTCTTCCTCTTTCTTACCTGAGTGCAAACATACTTTAAATAGTCCAAGCATTAGAATATATGCAAGCAATATTATTAAAATTGGAAGACACTTTTCTCAAACTAGGTAGTTTATTTCCTCAGGTTATTAATGTTTTTAATTATATATCAAATCATTCAACATCAGTTATGCTCTGTTGCAAAGAAAAATTTGTAAGGACAATCAAAATATACATCATGGCTGGTGTGCACGCCTCTTATGTGTATTAAAGTATGAACATTTGAATACACGATTTCTATTTCTCCCATCACACTGATATCATACGTTTTCACAAGAAGGATCTCCTTTTAATGGCAAATTTGTCTCTTGATTTCTGGTTCACAGTGGTCTCTGAGTTTTGCCTAGCCAACTGGGTTTAATCATATCTCATTGCTTGAATGGATGTTGGTTCCTCTCAGGAGGCAATAAGGCCTGTTTCCTCTAAGAATTAGAAAAGCAAAGTATTACAGGGTCATTAGTAGTATTATTGGGGGGCAGGCTGTAAATAAGAAATAAATATACATGGCTCCTCATCACAATTACTGAAAATGAATACTCAGGAAAAAATGCCCAACTGATCAGTAAGAAAATATGTATTTACTTTTGCTTGCTCAAGCTTGGGTATGAGTGCAGAAGCAAGTTAGCTCTGGGACCAATTTCTCTCTGCCCTTGCTGCCCTGCAAATGACATTCTTACCAGACCATTAAGAAAACTGTTATAACTTCTAGTGAGACCACCTGCTAGGTCTCAGTGCTGGGACGATTACATCTATCGGAAATAATGACGCATAACTAGAATAAAACACATTAATAACATCACATTTACCCAAGATAATGCATTTCAGCATTTTATATTGCAAAGACCAAGTTAATCAGTAAAAGCATTACCAAAAAAAAAACGAAGCAACTAACAGGCACAGAGTAGATAATGAATATAAAAGCTGAATGTTCAGGCGATTTTTTTTCCCTTTAGAACTAAGTGGATGTGTAATGGGCAGTAATGGATGGAACACTGAGTAAGAAAAAGGTGATCCTGTCATCTGTCTGTGGCTTGATATGCTAAGGAAGAGCTGCCTGTGTCTTCCTCTGAACATAAGAGAAATGGATAAGGCTGAGAGGTGTTATAGAAAGAGTCCTGGATTAAGAGTTGGGAGACCATGGGTCTTATTCCAGCTGTGCTGTTAATGAACTGTGTGACCCTGGGCAATTCACTTCACCCTTCTAGGTCTCCATTTCTTATTTGAAAAAATGAACAGCTTAGACTAGGTGATCTCTGTAATCCCTTTCAATTCTTATATGTTGTGATTCACAGCAGAATGTCAGCCTGGAATGGGAATGCTGTGGAATGTAATAAAAATGCCTATAAAACCTTGGCGCTCCATGGTGCTTAGAACTGAAGGCAGAAAAGATCAGATCACAATGGCATTTGACTCAGTAGACTGAAACCCTGGTAAAACATGGGGACTTTATAGAAGAGCTGCATATAGATCAGAGTAGGAAAGGTTTATATTTCTATTACTTGCTTTTTTAGGCAAGAGCTTGAGTTGATTGTAGTTCATTTCAGGAATTCCCATATCTAGCATAACAAGACAGAATTAGTAAAAAATAACACTAGCAAATACGACCTAAACAGACCCCAAACTGTTATTAAATATAGCCCACCCGAAATTTAACAATTCAGGGATGCTAGAGGTTAAGGGAACACAAGAATGGAAATTAGTTAAGGATCTTACAGTCCAAAACCTCTTTTACACTTTTCCACTTTATTTCTGGGACTGAGCACTTTGATCTTAGAAGAAAAGTATTTCCTCATTCAAACCAATAGCATTTCCACTGAGATTGAGGAGAAATATATATGATGAAATCAGATATATAAAGATTCCCAAGACTAATGCCTAGTGTATGCCTAATCTTATTCATCCTGGTTTGTAGATAGTGTGTTCTTATGACTGTTATCAATATTATGGAGGAAAAAAATTCATAATGACCTTTTACTTTTAACCAAGATGCAAAATATTGAGCTGATGTTAGGGAAAGGACATAAGTAAGTACACTATGTGGGCATTTTACCCCCAGAGCCACACTGACACCTTCCCACAATTATCTGGGACACAAAAATCCAAATCTTGCTACATAATGCTATTCATTTTAGCTTCACATTTTTTTTACTCAAATGAAATTTTAAATTAGTATACTTAAAGACCAAATTACTAAAAGTTTAATTTTTTTTATTCCATCAAATTCCACTATAAGCACAAGCCATCTGAAACCAAGTGAATTATATTTTTTGTCCAAATGAAAGTGAAATAAAATATCAAAAACAAATTCTCCCTCAGAAGAAATGTGCAACCTTTTTATACTAACAATCTTTGGTTGAGTCATTATTTTAGCCAAAAACAATCAGAAATAATCCTTAAATCAAACACCCTTCTTCTCACCCCTAAGCAGAATATAGAAGATGGTAGAAAGGCTGATAGTTTCTTATCATTATAAGGGGAAAAGTATTGGAAAAAAGACAGGAAAGTTAATGATATCTAGCTAACTCATTTCAATAGACAATGGCTCTATCAAGAAGAAGAAGCCCTAACAAATGTGTTTCATGACAGAAATATATTAACCACTTTTTGTCATCTGGAACCTTCATAAATCAATAAGAGATAATATTTACTCTATCCTGCTGGGGTGACTTTTTGTATTTCTAAAAGAATTCATTTATTTCTGGTCACCATAGTTACAACAGAATTTCAGAATGAATTTGTTTCATCATAATTGCCACATGTTAGTATATAAACAGCTGACCTCTACCTTCAACCAGCAGTACTCATTTGTGAATAAAGAAAATCTCTCATCACAAAGTAATTGAACCAGAATTCAAAATATACCATTGAGTGCTTGCCCTCTTCATAGAGTTCAAAAGTATTTCTTAAACTTTTTTTTTAGCATAGCTATCTCTGAAAGACACATCAATAGTACATGAAGAATTTAGAGGGAGATTAAAAATGTGTAGAGTGATGTGGAGATTTGTAGAATTTGAAACAATTTGCTCTTGGCTTGTATTATAAGGCACAATAAAATTTTTGAACTTTAGGCTAATGGGCAAACTGGAATCTATCTTTTTACCAGGTACCCATCAGATATTAAATTTGAAATGTATTCTTTATCAGCCAATTCAGTGTCAATCACTTCAATATCGTTTTATCTATTTAAAAAGCACACCAGACAGAGAAATTATATTAAATCTGATATCTTTTTAGCATTAGTTTAAAAGGTCACAGGTAAAGAAAAGGAAAATCACATTTTTCCTTGATACTTCTTTAAGGCAACAAACATCCAGAAAATATAGAATCAAAGGGAATAAGGACATCCTGCAATTTGGGAAGCAGGGTATTTATAAATCCTAAGAAAAACTGAAATAACATTTTAATAGACAAACAAATCTATGGCCAAAGCAATTAAATATCAGTTAAGTTAAAGATATAACCCTCTTTTTTTTGCAAAACAAAAATCTTCTCATTACCACTAAATCTTTTAAATTTATTGTCCACCTGTAAAATTCTACAATGCTGCCTCTTAAATACAAAAAGAATATGTCATGAGAATATGGAAGGATGAGAAACTTCAACTAAAATCATCTTTTCACATATGGCAGCACAAAACAAATAGTCCTAATATGCTAATTTGAGAGGTTATACAATTTTTAAATAACTGCAGAAACCTCAAGCTATTCTATAAATGAAAACAGAAGTATTTTAGCTAATTCATCTTACACTTATGCTCTTTAGTTAGAAGTTGACTTTCAATATGTTGCATCTGAAACTATTTTATATTTTTAGTACTTATTGGTTTTTGATGAAACCATTTTCCCATGTGTGTTAGATTTGAGTCATGGACATTTGCATGAAATTCTATTAAAATGTATGGTTTTGAGCAGGAACAGAACAAGACAATGTGTTAATAATTCAAGAGATACGGAGATAAATAAGACACTTCTTGCCTAAAGGAACATGTATTAGAAGAATGCAGCAGAAGGATGGAGAGAGATGTTAAAATAAGTACCACTGTGTAGTGATATAATATGAGCTGGTATGTGAATGTGATAAAGAAAGAGGACCCATGCAATGAAAATTAACACATAAAACATATCAGCTCTTTGAAGCATCAGAAAAGGTTTCAAGAAGGAGGTAATACTTGAGCTGTTTATCTTGTTTACGGGAAACTCAAAAGTCTAAGATTAGTAAACTAGTCCATTTTGTTACTAGAACAAAATAACTGAAATTGGGTATTTATGAAGAAAGAAGTTTACTTAGCTCACATTTGAGAGGCTGGAAGTCCAACATCAGCCCAATTGGTTTAGTCTTTGGTGAGGGCTTAAGGGTAAATGTCATCATAGTAGAAATGCTTTACAAAAGGAAGAGATGGCATGAAGAGACTGGAAACCAGAGCAAGAGTGGAGATTCAGGTTATTCTTTTTATAACAACCTTCTCACAAGAACTAATTCTGGGTCCCATGAAACTATCTTAATGCTTTTCAGGGGCATGCTTGCGATGACCTAATGACCTCTCAGTAGGCCTCATCTGAAGGTTCCCTCTGCTCTTAACATAGGCACACAGAGGACCAAGTTTCCAATACATAAGACATTGGGGGACACATTCAAACCATATCTGAATCAGCAGATAGGGGATATTCCAAAAATGATGACTGGGATAAGACATGAAAGACTTCTTTCAAGAACCTTGACAAACTCTTAGTAGATGTTAATATAAGCAAGTACAGATTATTGGAATAAACATTGTGATTTTCAAATACTCATACAACATTTGAAATTTTCTATTTAATTTTTTAAAATGGAAGGTAAACCTTATTCCATTGTGTAGTAGGAACCTCAGGAAAGAAATAGCAATGTCTGACAGATCCCATGTAGTAGTTGGAGTGGTGGCAAAGGGGCTTCAGAGATAACCTTCTTCTGTGGGGAACACTTGCTCTAGGTGAACTAGAATGTTACTTAACCTCTTGGCTATAGTTTGAAGGTGTCCCCAAAAGTTCACATATTGGCTTCTTAAACCTCAATTAAACAGTGTTGAGGGGTAGGCCTTCACTACATGATTAAGTCACAAGGACTCTGCCCTGATGAATGAATGATTGCCACTCTCATAGGGGTGGTTTAGTTATTTTAGTCTAGATCTTCACGAAAAGATGAACTTTGCCCCTTCCTTTCTCTCACCCTCACTTTCTCATTTACATGTTCTCTTGCCCTTCTGCCTTCTTCCATGGGATGAAACAGAAAGAAATCCTTGATAGATGCAGGCATGAACTTGACAGCCCCCAAATCTGTAAGATGTACAATTCTGCACTTTATAAATTACCCTATCTCAGAATCAGCAGGAAATATGGTTATAAAAAGGGGATTTATTAGATTGTCTTAAAGCCACCAGAAACTGGAAAGTCCCCAATGGCTGTCTGTACGCTGGAGAGCTGGGAGAACCAGTAGCTGCACAGTGCCAGAGGCTGAAGTACCAGAACAAGAGGGATCAGCCCTGCTACCCTCCTCCAAGACTGAAGGCTTCTAGAAACTCCCTGGAGAATCACTGGCACAGTCCTCTTTGGAAGAGTGAAGAAGCGAGAGTTCAAAATCCTTAGATGAGCACAGCAGCAATCAAGAACTCATTCAAGAGGAATTCAGCTGCTCTTCCTTCCTTGTTCTTCCAACTTTTATTCCATCCAAGCTACCTATTAGATGGTGCTGCCCACCTGTAGGGAGGGCCTCCTCTTCAGTTTGGTCTCCCACATGCCAATCATTCCTAGACACACCCTCATTGACATACCCAGAAGCCTTTTAATCTCTGGTATCTCTTAATCCAATCAAGATGACAATTCAAATTGACCATTACACTCAGATATTCTGTTATAGTAGCACAAAATGGATTAATGCATCCTTTGCATCTTTCTAATATAAAGTAGGATTATTAATAGTGTTTACCTTCTAAATCAACACTGAACATTAAATAAAAATACACGCAAAACACTAAGACTAAAGCCTGGCAAGTGGTAAGCATATGTTGTTAAGTAGAGCAAGGCTGAAAATATGTGATTTCAGATACAAATTTTCTTAAAGCATTTCTGTAAGTAATTTTATCCTGCGTTGGAATATATAAGAATTTAAGCAATGGAGGAAAAATAAACTAAACTGGCCAATTAAAGTTAATACCCAATTTAAAAGTCTCCATCAAGTTTCTTTGTCTTCATTGCAGTGGAACTGAGATCTTACTGCACTTTTTAATCATGTGAAGAACTCTTAAAAACATGAATGCCAGAATCCACCTCCAGAAGTTAACTGGTCTTGGACTTAAGAAATTTTAAGTGTCCCAGGTGATTGCAATGTGAGAAAAAAAAAAAAAAACTGAAAACCACTGATCCAATGGGTAATTATCTGCCAATTTGAAATTCAAAGTCCCTGTAAGACCTGGTTTACCCTTTTTCATCTGGTTTTATTCTTCCTCTACTCCTTATTCCTCACATGGTATGGGGGAAATTGTGACTGCTCATAGTGACAGGTCTCTGACTTGGGTCTTAACTAGTCTCCTTTATAATAGGGTTGGTCTACTTTTACTCCTATGAACTGATGCCTGCACTGATGTCTACCACAGTCTAGATATGGTATGAGTCCAGGCTGCTCTGCCCTACTAGGAGCCCAGGTAAACCCACCTGGTTTTTATAAATTGTTTGCGGAGCCTACTATTGAGGCCCATAGTCACACACAATGCCACTGGCTGTGAAATAATCTTTCTAGCCTGTTTATTCTAACACCTAGACTGTCTCTTGAATCCCAGGTCCTCTTAATTCCTCCCCCAACTTCACCATGAGATGCAGGCATGTAGGAATCCCAGGTCTCTTGTAAACCAAGTACAGACCTTGGGGGTTTGGAGTCCTTTTATAGACATTTAAATAGACTTTGCTTCCCCTCTTGCTCTTCTGTGGTTCCTGGGACATCATGGATGCAAAGAACTGAATAGTCTGAGACTTTGGTCAGATTTGCATAGTTTTGTGGCTGAGACCAATAAATAGGAAATCAGATGCATCTCATTCTAGTCAGTCTTCCTCTAGTGTATGTCTTTCTTCTTTATCCTTACTCTTATTACATTTGCTTTAGTTACATTCTTGATCCTTTTTACACTATAGTTTAAAGAAAATTCTGTGATCCCAGTCTCCTAGGATTGACTCTGAATGTGGAAAGAATAAATTTTTGGATTTCAGAAAAGTCTCTTTTCAGTAAATCCTGGCATATTTTCTCACCCCAGACTCAATCACTTCATTTATAGCCAAAATTTAAATAGTAAATTTTTTATCTTTTTTTCAAGCTCTAACATTCCTGACTAGATCCTTCCTGAGGCAATGGACATACTTGGATAAATCAGGGGACAGTCTCACACAAGGAAGTAAAAATAAGAAAAGAACAGGAATATACTTTATACTATATTATTCACATAATATTCACAGCTGAAAATAATTCCAGTATGAATTTTCCACTTATCTTGAAGTACTTACTGTCTAGTTCACTGGACAAGATATATATACACATAGAAGAATCTAAACACATTTTTTCACTACTGATAATCTATCAAGATATCTGAAGTTTGGGAACTTCGTTTAAAAAACATATTTCCTTTCCCTTTGGCTTCCTTCAATAGTTCATTGAACATATCAAATGCACTAAAACTCTGATATGTTTCTCATTAAGAATCACTTTCTAGATATCTAAATTTCATACTCTCTCACTTCTGAAATACAGAGGAAACTGACTTTACAGCATACCTCATCAAAATTGCCACTCCCTTGGTTTTAGACACTTGTTCCTTTGTTCCTCCCTAGAATATTATGGTAAGGGCTGGTCTTTCACTCTAATGTCCCATTAAAAGTACTTAGGGATTTTTAGAATGGGAAAGAAATTTTTCTGATTAAGAAAACCTAAAAAATTGAGAAAAGAACAAAGAAGCAAAAATATAAATAAATAAATATCCAGTGATTACCAATGTTATCATTTTGGTATATTTTCTTTCATGAGTCCTGAAAAATTGCAATCAAATATATAGCTATTTTTTTTTACTTTAGAATACATTTTGAAGATTTACTCGAGTTATAAATTTTTCTTTGAAAATGTTTGTTTCCACTAATTTTACTCTTACCAATAAAACTATATGATAAAACAACAGCAACAATATGAAAAAAAAAGTCACTTAAATTTATAATTGCTATACACAGGCTAACTCTTTAATGTACATTATGCACATAATCCTCAAAGAAATTTTGCCAACCAGTTGAGAAACCAGCCTCTACCTCAGAGCAAAGCCTGTCTAAGGAAGGGGGTGTGACCCTTGTCCTTGGAAAGACCCACAGAGCACTCCTAGGCACATACCCACCCTGCTGAGTTGTTTATCTACAAATAACAGGAGAGATCTGCGCCAGGTGTCCCTGACTCAGTCAGACTAGGTGAGGACCCATAGCAACCCCCTAGCATCCACCAATCAGTATGAGACAGGGAAAATACCTGGGATGCCAGATGACCCTCCCAGTAGTTTATGGTGGTTGATAACATGTTGGGAAACCATGTAGTTCAGCACGTACACCCCTCATGGCTTAAACCAATCAATTCAAAGGAATTCCCTTCTTGTACTAACCAATCACCATTACACGACTTGTTCCTGCCAGTGAATGTGCTAATCATGTTTTAGAGTTGTTTTATAATTTTCCCCGAGGAGAGTGATGATTTGTAAGAGATGCTATGTTGTATGTGAAGTTCCTGCCTTCCCCAAAGAGAAACTGCTGCAAACCCTGGCCTCTCAGTGTCACCAGTTGCTGTATGCACGTGGAGGACAGAACTAGCTCCCAATAAACACCTCTTTGTGCTTACATGGATCTTGGTCTCTTTTGGTGTTTTGGGGGACCCGAATTCAAGCATAACAAGTAATAGTATCATTTGCAATTTATAAATGAGGAAACTGAGAGTTGGATTGATTAAAATAATTTGGCCTTTTACACATGACAAGTATAAATAAATGGATTTTGTACTAAAATATAGTTCTACCTGATATCCCATGACCTAGCACATAATCTTCTTTTCATAGGAAAAATATCCCCAGAAGTGGCATCAATTATTCAAAACATTTGCACTCCTTTGTACTCTTGATAGCCATTGCTAAACCGCTTTCCAGAAAAGCTTTTAAAAATATTTACAAGCCTAGGAGCAGTATATGAAAACTCCTATTGAACAGTATTCTGTCCATAATTGTTGCCAATCTAGAAAGTGAAAAATCGCTACTCATGGTGTTTGAATATATTTTCACACTTACTCTCCATTTGCTTTTTATCTAAAATGTCTTTTCTTTCCAGTTTTCTAATAAGATTTTACTCTTGGTTTTCAGAGTTTACAATATTTTAAGACTCATAATCTTTTGACTGCCATGCATATTCCAATTTTTTTTTCTGTTGCCAAATTTACTTTAAATTTGGAATTACATGTTTTAGATATTTCTATGTTGTGCTTGATTTTATATTGTATTTTATTCTTTGGTTTTTCAGTGACTTTATGCCTAAAAAAATTCTTTCCTATCACAAGAGTACTATTTGATAACTTAATTTCATCCTTTTCTATGCTTCAATAGGGGAAGGCCAATATGGCGCATGCTATGTTTGTTCTTCACTAAGATGGTCTGAGTGGAATCCTAGACCTGCTCCTTATTCACTGAGTCAGGCCAACTCCTATTTTGAGACACAGTTTGTCTTTATTCTTAAGTTGGGATAATACCTACTTCTAAAAGTTGTTGTAAATATTAAAAACTATGCACAGGACACCAAGTAAGCATTTAAGCTAATGGCAGTGATTATTTAATTCCCTTGAAATTAATTTTTGGTATAGTGACTAACATATATAACAATATTTAGTGAACTCAGTGACATATGCCTGAAATCTTGGCTACAAGGGAGGATGAGGTTGTGGGGGTTGTGAGTTCAAGCATAGGATGGGAAATACAGCAATACCCTATCTCCAAAAAGAAAAACAACAACAATAAAAAGAAATTAATTTTTGCTCCAAATATTTGATCAGATTAGCAGTATTATATATTTTTAATTCTTTCCTTCTAAAGACCAGCTGAATAGATCAAGCAGATCAGGAGGATGGAGAAGTGAAAGGAAATGAATAGAAAATTATATTGATCAAATTGTATTATGCGCAGGTACAAATATAGCATAATGAAACCCACTAATGTATAGTTACAATGCACCAATTAAAATAATAAAAATAAATAAGCAAAGGACAAGATATCTGAAAATTATTTTGCCTTCTGTGACTGTAAAATGACAGTAACATTTTATAGTTATTAAATTTCTATTTGAGTCTGCAGTGGAAAAGAGGGTCCCTATTTTAAATGATTTTTGCCCATGTGCTCTGGTTCATTCTAATGAGTATGTAGGCTCTTCTTCACAGTATTTCAGATAAAATAGCCTGGCAATTCTACCCAAGGGAAGGGTGAATAGAGCCAAGGGCAGCCATAGATCCTGTCTATTGGCAGCACCATCAGTGAATAGACCTTTCTTCACTCCAATATGCTCAGAAGGCAGGACCAACCTGAAAGAGTAGCCATACCAAGTGCCACATGAATGGCTGCAACATCAGCTGCCCCACCTATTCTGCCCACAGCACTGCCAGAAAAATCTTGATACAACACTTCATCCTCAGATTTCTGATAAAACTTGAGTAACAAGGATAAGGCAGTAACAAGGATAAAGCAGAAAATTATTCTACACAATAGGCTGCTGCTTTTCCTACCACATCTATTCTCATCTCATCCAAAACATATTTTGAATATTTTTTTTCCAAATGGAAGTAAGCCCAGTGCAGATTTTCCTTCTAAATAATCAAGTTTCCTCTCCACAAAAGCCTAACTTGTAGATTTTTGAAAAATATTTTCCTACAGATATTTAATTTAGCTCCTATCCAACAAAAGGAAAAGGAAAGAAAATCTCCACTAAACAATATGAACAACTGTAGGTAGGATTTTTACATTTGCTTCCAAATCTAAAAGAAAATAAGATTTGAAGGCAATTTGCAGTGACATAGCACTGTATCTTCAGACTAAGATCTGAGTCAGTGTGAACACCCAATTTGAGCACAATTTGAGCAACCGTGGATTGTTGACAACTTAGGTTAGATAACGTCTAACATTCTCTGCTTCAATTTCTATTCACCAAAGATTACCATAAATTTTTTATTCCCAGAATTCTACAGCTGGTTTCTGTGCCCTGGCTTCTGACTTAAGCCTGCCACTGTGAGGTTTGTCTTGGTTCATTAATTCCCACTTAGGTTTCTGACTTCCCTCCAAGTCACAGAGAGGATTTGTGGCTCTGTAAGGCTCATTAGAGCACCTACTCTGTGAGGGCCCTTGGCTGTGCTGTAGACACCTCCACTGGGGCTGCTTATATTCACAGGCATTGTTGACTTGGGTTTTCTCTTGGGTCTCAAGGCCAGTCTCTGAATGAGGCCCAGGACCTTCAGGCTGAGTAAGAAACTCAACTCCTCTGGGATGAAGGAAAGCCTATAAGCCATTTTACCTCATTTCTCAGTTCTTTGGAGGTAGTAAGAGGTCCAGCAAAGAAAGACCATTTATCTCTCCTCTTGGTAGGGTTTCTTGACTAACAGTAAAGCTGTCTCAAATATAGCAGCTTTACCCAATCCTATTTCTGTACTGGTGGCTGTGCTCTCCCACGGTTAGCACAGACCTGTCCAGTCTGCTAGTACATGTCACTTCCTTTTTTCATTCTTAATTCTTGCCTGCCAACAGAGTCAAGGATTTTTATGACGTCACTCAGATTTCTCTTATTCCTTTCTCACATATGTAATTTGTTGAAAAGAAAACCAACTTTCAACATTGAAATAGTTACGGGAAATTTAAAAAAAAAAAAACTATAGTCAGACAATAGAGATGATATCGTTACCATCATCTCTAACAATTGCATCATCTTACAATGTGCCTAGTGCTGATATAGCCACTTTACGGCCTATGAAATTTATTTAATCCCTCTAACAACCTAATAAGGAAGATAGTCATATCATCCTCAATTTAAAGATAAGGTATCTGCAGCACAGAGAGAGTAAATAAATTCTGCAAGGTCAGAGAAATAGTAAGTCACAGAGGCGTTTCCAAAGCTGACTCCAGACCCCCTGCTCTGACCCCTGACACTTTCCTACACTGTCAGTTCTCCAGTGGTTTCCTGAAACACTATTATCTAGTGTACTCAAACATCTGCATCTATGCAGTTCACTTCTGTGTCTACTATGATGAAGGTACCACTGAAGACTGACCTAGAGAGAGAACACAGGTAACTATAAAAACAGAGCATATGGAAATTAAAGTTGAATTTCTAAATAAAAGAGGAATTTTGATGATCAGAAACTTAAATAACAGTATTGTCCCATTTTATGAAAGAGGAAACTGAAGCTCAGGGAAGTCAAGGATCTTCACCATCATCACACAGGCAGTAGCATGCGTTCCATGAAGTATAGATATTTTAGTGTGTTGTGTAATACCATAATTATATACTCCAAAAATCTTAACCTTAATTCTAGGGGACTGAGGCTTGATCCTAGGAGAAACTCTCTTCAACTATCAGCATGTCATGTTCTAGAAAAGAAGTCCCAACACCTAAATGGCATTCTTCACTGAATTCAGATGACCCACCTGAGCCATTTGAATGAGGGAAGTAGCCTAAGATGGAGATGCAGACAGGGGTCCAGCTGCCGTTATACAGAGACAGCCTACTCTTGCATATCTTGCAACCAACCTCTTAATGTTTTCTGCAATTCCTCAAACAACTGAAATTCTTTTCTTCAATTCTAGTTAGCTCGTTCAATGACAGAACACCCAAATTAACATCTCTGCTAGGTGATAACTAATTAGTTTATCCAGAAATCACTTGTAAAGAGCAAAGTTTAACTATTTCCACTCTTTAAAGTCATTATACTGTGAAGTACTAAAAGAGATCAAGAAACAATTAGATTCAAATCCAAATTAGGTCATTTGCTGAAAATATCCAGGTTTCAGTAATTCATTAAAAAATGATATACTTACCTGGCAGGGGAGATACTATGATCACGAAGGTGGTTTTCCCAGGGGAAGGCTTATCCATAGCACTCAGGATGTGCTGACCCCTGCAATTTCATCAAATGTGAG
The DNA here is from genome assembly GCF_048772815.1 of Callospermophilus lateralis. Classification (NCBI taxonomy): domain Eukaryota; kingdom Metazoa; phylum Chordata; class Mammalia; order Rodentia; family Sciuridae; genus Callospermophilus; species Callospermophilus lateralis. The sequence goes on from NW_027514618.1 coordinate 715,167, forward strand.
AAACTTGACTGCATAATTTATGGTAATAGGGACTGCATTCATAATCTTTTATTATGGTATATTGTTAAAACTATTTTATTAGTAGTAGAATTATTGTTAATTTCATACTGTGTCTAATTTATAAATTAAACTTTAATATATATATATGAAAAGTCTTATTACATATAGGATTTGGTTTGATCCATAGTTTCAGGCATCTGCTGAGGGTCTTGGACAGATCCCCTAAGATAAACAGGGACTATTTACATTAAATGTTCTATATAAAATGAACAATTCCCTTATAATCAGAAAGTACCAAATTTAACTCAAAAAATAGGAAGACCTGAATCATCTATATCAATCAAAGATTGAATTTTTAATTTAAAAATCTTCCCACAGAGGTATCTCCAGGACTGAATGGCTCCACTGGTGGATTCTATAACACATTTTTTAAAAATCATACTAATTCTATGCACATGTTTTCAGAAAATAATGGAGGAAAGACTAATTCCCATATCAGATAACAAAATTTGACAAAAACATCACAAGAAAATGTAACTATAAATCAACATCCATTCTGAAAAATGAATGCAAAAATTTGAACAAAATTTAACAAATCAAATACAATATATATTAACTAATATATATGTATATATATATATATATATATATATATATATATATATATATATACACACACACACACACACACACACATACATATATATATATGTGTGTGTGTGTGAGTATGTGTGTATCCCAAAGAGTGAGTCATTCCAGGAATGGCTAGGTTGGTGTAACATTTAAAAATCAATCAATATATTTCACTACATAAATAGTATAAAGGAGGAAAACCATATGATGTTGTTGGCCTTTGACACAAGTTATGATTAAAAAACTCTGAAAACTAGGAATAGGAGAAAAGTTTCCACACTTGTTCAAAGATATTTATGAATATCTGCAGCTAATATTATATTCAAATGTGTAAGGCTTAGTGATTATTGGCCAAGATCAGGGGCAAACAAGATGTCTATTTTTCCCTACTTCTTGGTAATATTGCACCAAAATCCCTAGCCAACTCAATAAGCTCAGAAAAATTAATAAAACGCATAAATATTGGAAAGAATGAAATAAAACTGTAGAGAGGACATGGTCATCTTAAAAGAAAACCTAAAGGAATCTACAAAATAAAACCTACTAAAACTAATAAATGATCTTGGGATACAGGCTCAACATAGCAAAAATCAGCTTAAGTTTTACATAGGAGAAGTGATAAATTAGAAATAAACTTCAAAAAAAAAAAAAACTCCGTTGAATAGCATTAAAAATAATTAGGGATAAGTTTAAGAGAAATATGCAAGAACTGGGCACCCAAAACTACAAAACACTATAAATGAAAATTAAAGAAGATCAAAATAAAATGAGAGAGATTCCATGTTCATGGTTCAGAAGATTAATATGGTCATTCACAAGTTGGATACATAGATTGAATGTAAAATGATAAGAAATTTTAAATTTTATACAAAAAGGGAAATGACCTAAAATAACCCAAACAATCATAAACTCTTGAATAAAACTAAAACACTTACTTACTTTCAAAACTTTTTACCACAGTGGGTCATTTTTCACCAGTTGCAATATGGCAAATGTGGCATTTGTATAAGTAGAGAATGAAACATAAATAAATACATTTATGGCCAACAGATTTTTTTAAAAGTGTCAAGGCAATTTAGTAAATTAAAAAAAAAATATTCTTTTCAACAAATGGCACTTACATACCTATATATCTGTAGGGGAAAAAAAACTTAGTCCTTACACATATTTTAACTCCAAAAGGATAACCTACATAAACACAAGAGCTAAAACTGTTAAACTTTCAAAATAAAACAAAAAAGAAAACCTTTGTGACCTTGGGTTATGCGAGTATTTCTCACAAAACCACTAAAATAGTGATATGGCAAACTGAACTTAATCCAAGTTTAAACTATTACTCGTTTAAAGATAGGAAAAGATTATAATACCAGTAAATGGTAAACTGAAATTCCATTTCAGGCAAAATAGTTCCTAAATCCCAAATGTTTACTTTTACCTCTTGTGGTCTCTGGTACTTATTCTGGAATATTCTGCTCAGAAACACAACATAAATTGGCATGCATATCTAAAGAAGCCTAAGAACATTCTTTAAAAAGTAGACCAAAGGTCAAGAAGAGTAGATACCATAAACATTTAACTCAGACTGGAGTATGAAGCCAAAAGTTTCCTAAAAGTGGATGCTTTTTTTCCTTAGCATGTTCCACATGAATTCAGGAAAACACTTAATAAAGTGAAGAATGACCCGAAATGGAAGATCATGACCAGGGACCTGGGCCCTAGTCTTAATTCCTCACTGAGGAATATATAACCTTGAATTTCTGCACCTGAGAGAGTCCCTCTGTCTAAAATACAAAGGCGTTGACTTGGGTGATCCCTCATGCCTTTTTTAGACTTATGATATTAATGATAAGAGATTCTCCAGTCCTTTAGTCAACAACGTTTGTTGCCAAGTTCTAATGGTGCGCAGTTCCTGAGGGTGAGTGAGGCCTGGCTAGAACAAACAGAATCCATGTGCCAGATCTGAAGTCAGGAACATCATGATGGCGCTCCTGGTTGGCAGCTGAGCTGAGCAGACCCTGCTGGGGCACCGTCTGTCACAGCTGTGTGAAGTCAGAGGAAAAGAGGTAGGAAATGTTCACCAGCTGTAGTGGGTCATATTTCACCAGCTGCAGATGGTTCTGTGGGAAAAATATAGAGGAGGGGGGTCTCAGTGACTAGCAAATTATCCCCAACAGCGTCATCAGAGATGAATGAGATCTCTGTCCAACCTGGGAACTAAGCCTGCAGATTCACTTTGGGGAGAGTCCAGCCTCCTCTGTGTTTTCTGACAGTCTCCATCCAAATTCTCCGCAAGCCTGCAGTGTCTGGTACTGCACAATCTCATAGCTCCTAGGTACTTAAGGCACAGTAATAAATGATGCAAGGCAGTGACTAAGACTTATCCACCCATTTTAGAAGTCCCTAAAAAATAACAATGTGTACCTGACCCACAGTGGGTGCTTGACAGATACTTATCAAAATGCATTTCATTGAAAGGTCATTCACATCTAACATGGAAAAATACACATGAAGTTTATTCTTTCACATCTATACAATTTTTTTTGGGGGGGGGCATAAAATATAAAAGCCTAAATATGATTCAATCTTGTGTCTCTGTTGTTCCAAATCTCCTTCCGTTTTCCCAAATTCCTGTTTTAATTTTGAGCTAACTGAAATGGATCTCTTGTATTTCCAGCACAGCTAGGTAATGGGAAGATCTAGAATTAACCACAGAATTTAGGCTTTGGTATGATTAAATGATGACATTTGTTTGAAGCATCAAAATATCTCCTTTCTGCTTCACCCACAAATACCATCAATGATTCTCTCTCACCTCTTGGTAAACAAACCAACGACAACAACAACAAAAACTAGCTTTTAGAAAAGGCTCTGATATTTCTCATCTATAACCCAGAGTTAAGTTTTTCAATGTGATGGCATTCTAAGAAAATTTACAACCTAAGGCATTATTCTAATTGTTTCACAAAAATCTCCGCCACCTGTACAAGCAATTCAGTAACTAGGGAAAGCAAGGGGAGGGCCTATGCTGTAGCACAGAGGACACATTATCTAAAAGTAAAATTAGCCTTAACTTTTATGTGCACTTTTTACCACTACTTCTTTTGACCTTTAGCTCACCACACACCTGACTTACTATATTACTGCTTTTGCTGCTAAAATGTGAAATGGATAACTAATGACTTAAAAGAGCTACTGCCAAGGAGTGATTAACAGTCCAGGAAGAGGCAGACAGAAAGCACCAGGAAGTACACCTGTGCATGCAAAGAGTTAATGCATTTCCAAAGGTTTCCTCGCTTGGAAGGATATTCCTCACTTTGAAGTATTAAAAAAAAATCCAGGTGTGCCTGAGGAATGCCAAAAGAAAAGAGACTGCTTTTAGGAGATAGTGAACTCCAGACCTTAAATGATTTAAATGCATTCCCCATGTGCAGCTGCTAAACCAAAGCACCTCACCCCAGGGAAGAGATGAGAAATTTTGAGGGCGATTGAGCACTGAGAATTCTCATTGTGGCTTAGCAAAAAGTGACTTAGCACATGTGTTTCAGTAATTACAAAGAGTCAGGGTGCTCACTGGCTCTGAAACGCAGAGTCACCCGTGTGACAACTCTGATGCTGGCGTAAGAGGCAATCAGATGAGGCAAGAATGAACACCTTTTGCCTGTGCAATCTGCTAATGCTCAAGGCACCTTTTCTTCCAGGAATGGATGTCTGAGTTGGACATTCACACTAAGATTATTCATTGCTTTTTCAGATTAGGTGTGCAGAGCTAATCAGGGGAAAAAGAAGGAGATGGAATGCTTATTAGGCAGCTACCATGTATGCAGCACTTACTCAGGGGCCTGGAATTTTACATACACTTCTGAAAAGCAAAATAAAAAGAAGTTTTCATTCTGAAATCTCACATACATTACAGAAAGATACAGATAATGGCAAAATCCTCTCCAACTCAGTCCACATCATAAAACAGCATTGCCAGGACTTCAGAAGGCCTCGGCAGTTTCGTCCCTCAAAACTGCCTACTCTCCCCTGAACATTAGCCTCACTTGTGACAATCCTTTTCTTACTTTGCTTTGAGGATGTTTCATGTAAGCAAACATTTATAAATTCTATCGTTGGTTGTACTTCTTTCTGATCTTTATATAAATGGAATCAAGCACTATGGATTTTCTGGTCTCTGTTTTCTATCATTCAACACCACAGTGATGATGGTCTTGTCTTTGTAATTGTAGTTTGTTCATCTCTTGGCTATCATATTATATTATATGACTGTACCACAATCTATCCATTCTATTGTTAATGAGATTTAAATAGGAACTACTATGAGTAATCTGCTATGAGCATTTTTATACATCTCTTTTGAGGCAAAGGGACATGTATTTCTTTTAGATACCTACCTAGTGGTAAAACTGAGAGTCATGATAGACTAGGGGCCTAAATGGTCAAGGTCCTGTAAAAGGAAAATTCATTATGTTAATGATACACATAGATATTTATGAAAACTATACACAAGCTATTTGGAGTCAGGAGTTAATCACTGTGGTAGACCTGCAGATGGAAATTCACAAAAAGTAATCAAATCTCACAAAAAGATTGTTAGTCATTTAGCTGTTTTTTTTTTTAATTGTGTGTCAACTGTAGACTAGGTCCTACATTGTCCTCTGTAGTAGAATATTCTGATAAGTAATAAGAATCGCATAAGAATCGCAAAATCACAACAGTTTATAACTGAATAGAGAGGATAGAGTTGAGATCATTTATTAAATAGATGAAAAGCATAACCACAAAGAAGGAATTTATTCAATATCTACAGAGCTCTGTAGATTCTAGGTCTCCTGATTATTGGATCTAGAGAAATCTTTTCTGAGAGAGAAGAGTAGGATCAAGGAGAGGGAACCTGTGAGCTCATATTATTTATATTCCATTTTTTCCAAGATCCTATTTTCTTTTTCTCTCTATCCCAAAGCAACAGAGTCAAAATCAGGAAATAGGACATTGACCAAGTAATAAAGTTTGGTTCTTTTCTTGGTCTACAAAGACTTTGCTCTTAAATATTTGACATCTTCCTTCCCCAAGGACCTATTCTAGTAACTGGGAGGTGCTTAGAAACTTCATCTCACTTTCCTAACATACTGTTGGTTTTGTTAACTCTCCAAAAATCCCGGCCTTCTCAGCTTCACTCACCATGTTGACATGGGAACCGTGGCATAAAAGAACTACAACTGGATGTAAGATGTACGGTTCTCAGCTCAGATACCGTTTTTATGGCATATGAAATTTACAGTCACTTTAGCCTCATTAAAGCTACTTCAGACCTTACCCCTTCGTACCTTTCTCAAAACCTTTCAACAGTAACAATTCAGTGATTCTAGAAGATATTTTGACCTATTTTCTTTTTCTTTCTTTTTTTAATAGGACAACTCTATTTTCTTCCAATATGCCATAAGTGCTTTTGAGTTTCATCTCAATAAGAATTGGAAAGTTCAGTGTGCCAGGTAGAAAGAGCATGGGATTTGGGAGCAGAAAATAGGATGCAAATCTAGGCTTCCAGGTGAACCATCACCTCTGGGTCAAGGTTGTGACTATATATAACTCGTATGAAAAGTGTTTCATGATAAGTGCTTAAAAATGCTACCCCCGGCAGCCATTATGAAGTCGAACAATAACAAGTGCTGGCGAGGATGTGGGGAAAAGGGTACTCTTATACATTGCTGGTGGAACTGCAAAATGGTGAGGCCAATATGGAAAGCAGTATGGAGTTTCCTGGGAAAGCTGGGAATGGAACCACCATTTGACCCAGCTATTGCCCTTCTCGGACTATTCCCTGAAGACCTCAAAAGAGCGTACTACAGGGATACTGCCACATTGATGTTCATAGCAGCACAATTCACAATAGCTAGACTGTGGAACCAACCCAGATGCCCCTCAATAGATGAATGGATAAAAAAAATGTGGCATTTATACACAATGGAGTACTACGCAGCACTAAGAAATGACAAAATCATGGAATTTGCAGGGAAATGGATGGCACTAGAGCAGATTATGCTAAGTGAAGCTAGCCAATCCCTAAAAAACAAATGCCAAATGTCTTCTTTGATATAATGAGAGCAACCAAGAACAGAGCAGGGAGGAAGAGCAGGAGGAAAAGATTAACATTAAGCAGAGTCATGAAGTGGGAGGGAAAGGGAGAGAAAAGGGAAATTGCTTGGAAATGGAAGGAGACCCTCATTGTTATACAAAATTACATATAAGAGTTTGTGAGGGGAATGGGAAAAAAATAAGGAGAGAAATGAATTACAGTAGATTGGGTAGAGAGAGAAGATGGGAGGGGAGGGGAGGGGGGATAGTAGAGGATAGGAAAGGTAGCAGAATACAACAGTTACTATTATGGTATTATGTAAAAATGTGGATGTGTAACCGATGTGATTCTGCAATCTTTGTAATGTTTTGAATAACCAATAAAAAAATAAAATAAAAAAAAGAGAAAAAAAAAAGAGAAACAAGTAAAAAAAATGCTACCCCCCTTTATGTCTTTTTTTTTTCTTTTGTGTGGATAGAATTCTGGGGAAAGTACTACTTCAACTCGTTGGAATAAAATGGCTTCAAGTTCTGATCAAGTTCTGAAGAGTGCTGTGCATAATTCTCATGTCAGATCCAGTTCCTAACCTGAATGTACCAGCATCTGAAAGGAAAGATCAAGCCAAGTTTAGCTTATTCATGACAAATTGCCACATTTGTAATCCACTTCTTAGAACATTTATGTATTTCTCATATTTATATCTTCCCCTACCTCCCCAACATGTCTTACTTTAACTATGAAGGTGTGAAAAGGTACAAGATAGTCTTTTTAAATTCCTGTGTCATGAGTGTAATGACCTTACACTCTCATAGGTTAAACCCCACACAGCATTAATGAAAAACAAACAAACAAAAAACCATGACATGCTTAGGTAGGCATTTTAGCTTTGGGTTAAAAAAAATCAATGATGGAAAGCACTGGAATATGGCTTGTCCTTCTGTGAAAGAACTCAATGAGGAATCAACCCACAGCAGAGTTAAATTAGTAGAATGCTTATCTTTGAAAGTGTTCAATTGGGAGTGCTCAAATTTTGATGCATTTTTGTTGAGTACTAATTAGCAACTAGCTGACTGCTAAATGGACTGTCACCTTTCCTTTTGACGATTTACTGAAAATTAGCCCCTCGATGTTATTTGAACATGGGGGAAAATGGGTTGGGAGTGCTGAAGCTAAAGATGGGATTTCATTTGGTGCATTTATGTGAGAACTTTCAGTGTGCTACTGATATTTAAGGACTTCAGTAAATGCACAAGAGGGGAAAAGTTTGGGGATGACAGACAGTGAGTTCTGCTCAGCTGGCGTTGATGCTATAGTCAAAGTATAAATGGATCCAGTTCTATTTAAATGTTAATAGGTTTTTTCACTAGGGACATATTTCATATGTATTTGCTGTAATATCAGACATTGGCCTATTCTGTGGTCACACTGTGGATTGGGTGTTTAAATTGATTCCAATACTAGGTGAGAGCAAATCTAAGAGAAGTGTTTAAATGTTAATACAAAAAAAAGAAAATCTGAGATTTGAAAAATAAATAAAATATAGTGTTTACTTCATCCATATTGGTTTCTTAATCAGTATTATTTTATATAGGATTGAATTTCACTCCATCATGACAAGTTTTACCCTAGTCATAGAAAATGCATGAAAGGTGAGCATGAGCATGTGATGAGGTAAGTACTAACTCCATTTTGTGGTGCTTACACAAAGGGCTTTTCTAAGTATCGGTGATATTTCAGGGTTTGGATCTCGAAGCTTCACACTCTTGCCTGACTTCCTAGTTATCAAATGTGGAAGGAACAAAGTGACATGAGATGAGACAGAGTAATATTAATTTGGACCTAACAAAAATTAAAATAATAATTGTCTCAGTTTCTTTTTTAAAAAGTCAAATCCATCAGGTGGGGTACCCAGGACAAAACAAAAATGGTCCTTATCAAGTTGTTTTAGTCAGCTTTTCTATTGCTGTGACCAAAATACTCAACAAGAACAACTTAGAGGAGGAGAAGTTTAATTGGGGCTCATGGTTTCAGAGGTCCCAGTCCATAGATGACCCACACCATTGCTCTGGGCCCAAGGTAAAATAGCACATCTTGGGGGGAGAGCATTGTAGAGGGAAGCTGCTACCCTCATGGCATCCAGGAAGGAAGGAGACAAAGTGAGGAGGAAGGGCCTACAGGGAACCCTTCTGGGGCTAACTCCCAGAAACACACCTTCTGCAGCCTTGACCCACATGCAATTACCACCTAGTTAATCCATTCAGGCTAGGATGGACTGAATAGGTCACAGTTCTCATAATCCAATCATTTAATTTCTGAATAGTCCTGCAATAACAGGAAATTTAGAGAGACACCTCATATCCAAAATATAACAGGGCCTTATGGGAAACCAATCAACACAGTTGCAGAAGAAACACTTGCTAGCTACCCACACTGATCATAGTATGAATGGACAAACGATGAGTACCAGATAGTTGAGGAAAATCAACAGCATGAAAGAGAAGTACCAAGATTAATAAGAACTGCTTGGAGGGAAAAAAAGGTAATTCAGGAAACAGGGGAAAAAAAGAAAAACTGTAGAAAGAGCATTCATTAAAGCAACAATAAAAATGGGATGCTCTAAAAAGCTTAGAACCAGAGAGTCAGAAATAATTCTATAACATTTAACGTCTGATATGAAAACCAGACAAGAAGACTGAATAAAAACATAGGCCAAATGAATGATCTAGAAGATAAGGCTCAGGAAATCTATCAGAATTTGGAGGCAATGGAGATGGAAATATTGACTTATTTCCAGGACAATTCTATACTCCAACCACAAATGTGGATGAGTCCATTGACTTAAAATGAGGCTACAGCTCTCATAATCTAATCATTTCACCTCTGAACATTCTTACATAATGTTTTCATAACATTAACTTTTCACTGGACATGATGACATATGCCTGCAATCCCAGTACCTCTGGAGGTTGACGCAGGAGGATCTCAAATTTGAGGCCAGCCTCAGCAACTTAATAAGACCCTGTCTCAAAAAATAAAAAGGGCTGGTGGTATAGTTCAGTGGTACAGTGTCCCTGAATTCAATCCCCAGTACCAAAACAAACAAACAAACAACAACAACAACAACAAAAAACCAACTTTCTGAGGGACATTTTTAGACCTAAGCCACAACATATATATATATATATATATATATATATATATATATATATATATATATATATATATATATATAAAACTATATATTCCTGATGTCTACTGTGCTGGAGGAATTCAAGAAAGGACCAGTTACTTATATCACAGTAATCTGAGTATAGATACTCAAGGTAATCACATGAAATAACAGAGTACCTTTTTCTTCCCCCACTAGTTCCACACAGTGACTGCTAGAAAAGATGACCAAAAGAACTGGATCAAAGGCTAAACCACCTTCTGCAGCCTTGCCCCATATGCAATTACCACCTAGTTAATCCATTTAAACTAGGATGGACTGAATAGGTAAGAGTGAGACAACAACCATTGTAAATGAAAATTGGTCCCAAGACACTTGATTTCCCTTTCCTCTCCTGAGGAAGAAGTTGATTGAAAAGAAAAAGGGGAGAGTCAGGGTTTGTGGAAATACCGCCACTCCTGTTGCGTCTAGCTCTACAAGATTTGGCAGCTCCCAAAGGCAGAGAAAACTAACAGTGCTTCTTGTTTGCTTCTGCATAAATGAAGAAGACATGGGATATGATAGATTTGGAGACAACAGTCAGGGAGACAACAGACAGTGTCAAGGGAAGATTCAGGAAGATAATTCTCTCTACCCTATACCTCCCCCCCACAACAAGGACCCAGATTTTCCTGTACCTGTGGTATGCATCCAAAGTAAAGATAGCAGAACTGGTTGAGCTTATAAGGAATAAATTATCCACTACTGTTTTTCCTATCCAAAAGTTCTCTGGTATAGCAGCAAGATTCCAGCAGTACAATTAAGAGAAGGTGTGATTGCTGGGAGTGAGAGGCACCAGTATGTGCAGGAAGCTGTGCAGGCAGCCACTTAAAGGGTCACCACTAGGAGCCAACCTAGGTGGTAACTTGTGATGGTCACAGGGAACAAGAAAACCCTGTACTCTTGAAAATGGATGCTATTAAGAAGAAAATGAGCAAAGAAATAAGCAACTATCTCACCCCAAAACTCTGCTCATGTATTTTCTGATTTGCAGATGCTTATCTGCTTAAAAATAATAAACAGTGACCTAATAATAGCTAATTAGTTATAACAAACTGCCCCATTGGAAGAATGAGACAAACATCACTTACAAGAAGTAAGGAAGTGGAATTACATTCTGTCCTCACCAGGCCAGCCTGCTGCCCACATATCACTTGTATTCAGAGTGACCACAGAATTCATTTGGAACCTTTTGAGAGTAAAGAATGTGCTACTAGCAATTTTGCTAGAACCTGGTATAAGTAACTTCTGTCCAGAGCAACAAAAATTACATGGTTACTTTAGTAATACCTGAGCTCTTTCCACTTGAACCTGGAAAGGCATTGTAATAATAAAAGCTGCCATGAAGCAGTGCTAGCCAACAATGCCAGCCAGATGCTTTAATATGTCATGTCATAGAATCCATCCCCACAGCTATTGTATATAGTAAGTATTGTTTTCAGTCTTATAGAAGAGGAATATGAAACTCGGAAAGGTTAAATAACTTGCCTAGGATCACTCAGCTAACAAGGAAAGATTTCATAAAAGAAACAAGAGAAGATTTCATCAAACTGTTAATATAAGTCTTTTGCTAGCTATTTCCACATTTGATGTGTTCTGTTAATTCTTAACCTTTGAGATGGATATAAGAATATTTCTTTGCAGATAAAGGAATAGACTTTCAGGGGAGTTATAAAGTTATTCAAAGTCAGCCAAGCCAGGAAGTGCAGAAATCCATGTTGAACATAGGGTTCTCTGAATCTGTCCTATGGGGTTTTCTGCTTCCTATTCTACTCTTTAAGAAGCTAATAGCGGAAGTTCTGAGTCCTTGGTTACTAAAGCTGTTTTGTTAAAAACAGAGTAAACAGACAGCCAAAGATAACATTCATCTTTTTCATTACTTCTTTTTACTGTGAGCTTTGTACCTGTCCTTAAATACATTTTTAAAAAACTCCTAGGGGGGAAAAACTGATGAATTCAAAGCAGCAACATACACAAGTATGCTGCTACAGCTTTTAGAACCAGGACAAATCTCAGCGCTACCAAAATGAGAGAATATGTGATCATGTGTCATATTCCCACGTGGCTTCCTGCAAGGCACACCAATGCAAATGACTCACAACCAACCCCTTCTAATGACTTCCATGAAACCAGGGCAAGCACACAGCCCATCTCTCCAGCATAGGTCATGTGGCCGTAAACCCTTTTTTGAACCCCAGCTCAGTTAATAATGAGTATTGAAGCCTTCTTAGTTTGTGGGTAGCCAAAAGCGATTCAGGGTGGTTGAGCAGTGAGCCAAGAGTGCAGAACAATGCTTCAGGCTGCCTCCCAAGGTGACCCGAGGGAAACCAGTACAGTTGATGTTGCAATCTGTCCCATTGCTGCATGGGTTAAGGTAAAGTTCTGCATCCCATCAAAGCCTGATAGGACAGGTGAGGCAGTCCTAAGGGAAAGGCCACAAAGGATCTGGCAGTGAGTAAGTTTATGAAGGGAAACAGAGATTCCCCAGGACAGCTTTGAAGGTGTACGTTCCACTCTGAAAATCAGTTCACCCTTCAGTTTCCGAAATCATCTGCCTGAACAAGAGAGTAGAAGAACCATGAGCTTTGCTTTCAGGCAAAGTTGTGTTTTAAAAGCTGAATTCTGTCACAGAGTGGCTTTTCTTACCTTGTGCCAATTCTTTTTACCATCTGAGAATCAGTTGCTTCCCCTTTAAAATATGATCTGAATGCTGACTTCTTACAATATCACAACCGTGTGTCCAAGGCAGAGAACATAATGTGGAGCCACAGAGTGGAGACTCTGTGAAAGTTAATTTTATTTCCTAACCTTGCTGCAAATGTTTGAAATTCTGTGAGTTGCTTAATTTCTCAATGTCTGCATTTCCTCAATTGCAAAATATGGATAATAAAAGCTATTGTATTAGCTAAGAAAACATATAAAATACCTATCACAGTTCCAGGCACAGGTTAAGTACACAGTAAATATTAGTGTATGTTCTTCATGTGCTGTTTCCTAATGCAGACTTTATTTCTCTTCAGCTGCACTATTTTATTTTACATTATGTTTGCACACAGTTTGCATACAAGTAGAGAAGTTAAAATAGTGCTGCTATTCACAAAAAGTAAAGAAATCTCTGGGTTTAGTTATCACACCATTTGAACCAACCTAGAATCTGTGAACTTTGCAGTACTCTGAGCCATACTGTCTACTCCAACCATGCAGCAACTGAGCCCAGTGACCCACCAACTGCCTGGGCTCATTATCATAGAGATAATGATTCAGCATGCTGGGTCTTGCTAGTAGTTTTCCAGCCATTCAATTCATGCTTCTTGTGGTAAATAATATTTGACTTTCAATTTAAAATCCAGGATACTATAAAGCAAAACCTCGGTGTAATCATGGTGATAAATCAGGAACACATGCAGTTTTGACAGGCTGGATTTTTCTAGTTTGTCATGAAGAACTCTTCCCAGTGCTTGTCCATGCCCAAGCCCTTCCTCCACCTTCACCCACATACCTGCGTATGATAGAAGTTTCACCCATCCATACCATCTTGGACTCATAAGATCACAGCCAGCACTAGGAAGCTGCTTCAGAGGGTTACGGTCCTATTGAAAGTCAGGGAGTCTTGGTTAGGCTTGGTTGACAGAGTATGAAATGAATAAAGTTAGAAACAGAAAAAAAAAATCTATATCTCAGCAATAAAGTTTTCATCTTATTTAATCAAATACAAATTTGCATATTTCTTTGGCAAAGACATTCTGACATTGGTGAGCTAAAGCAAAATCTGCCAAAAGGAATTGTTTTGGTTCTCACTCTTGAATAGGAAACATTGACTACAATTGTTCAACATAAAGCTTTGGTGGCTATTGGAGATATTTTCAAATCCATTTGGGTGTCATTTGGTTATTTATAGTTAGTTCCAGAAGTACAACCTAAGATTATTGTAAGTTCCAGAAGAACAATCTAAGATTCAGAGTATTTAGAGGAGGGATCATTTCCATAGCACTTTCAATTGCATGACAGTTTGAAAAGCTTGAACAACTGTGAGTGGACAATCCAAAAGTGTTTACATTAGGCCCAAGACTACAATGGGTACTTACATTTGAGTGAGGATGTTGGACTTGAATGAAGATGTTGGAACTGTATCACAGAAAGTCCTTGATGCTTTTAGCATGTGGGAATTGGGAACCTTAAAATCAGCTACAAATTAGGGAATTGTTTAAACCTAACTCTTCCAAGTTTTCTTTATGATGTTTCTTCATGTATAATGTTACTATACTGATTCATATATTATTTTCTCTCTTAATGTTTTCTAGTTGGAAAGTAAACTGTCAAACAATCCAAACTAAATTCTGATGATGGAAACAAAGTGCCAAAAACATAAAACCCTCTATATGTGTAATAAGAACTGTAACGCTTTCTGCTGTCATATATAAATAAAAATTTATAAATCAGCTTACTATTAGAGGTATGTAAATTTTAATTAAAATTTAGTCTAACATATATTGCAAAGAAAGCTTTCAAATACATAGAAAATTGGCATTTATAAATATCAGGCCTCATCCCCATGCCATAAATTCAAATAGAAGAGAAAACACTTGTTTTCCCTCGTGACATTATAACCTAGAGAAAAAAGCTGTGTGTCTCATCCCCAGAAGAATTAGTCAGGAACTCCTTCCCCATATAGTCTTCTCCCAATTGCCACTGATTCCAAGGGCTCCTCGCTTCCTCACGCCTTCTGGTATCTCTTGGCCATGATGATTTTTATGTCTTTACACACAAGAGGTTCCCAACTTTAGACCTTCAGAAGCTGCCGAGGAAGGAGAGTAGGGATGAAATAAAAAATTACAGACTGCCCAGATGTGAGCAGCACTAGTTAATGCCTTCCTCAACTTCCCTGAGACCAGGGGAGGTCTGTTTCATACACTTTGATCAGAAAGCAGGACTGTGCCCAAAGAGCTTCTTATCTCATCCATTCATCTTGAGACTTCACAACTGAAACGCAACAAGTGGTTGTTTCTTAAAGGTCCGTTGTAATATGGAGTCTGAAATCGTATCCGTGAACGTTTTATACTGTTATGTTAAAAATCCATCGTTCTCCCTTGCAATTTGAATAGAACCTTTACCAATGTGTGACTTTCTAATACCATGTATCAGTCATCTGGAAAATCTTGAATGAATTCATTGTACTGAATCACAAAGAGCATCCATTATTATTACTACATCTTGTGGGAAAGTCTTAAGTACTGGGAAAAAACTCACCATATTAGAAACGCATTTTCCAAAATTCTCATTCTTGCGTGACAGCTCCTTTTTGTCACTAGCAACAAATACTGTCAATTGTTTTCCTTCAAGAGACAGGCACATTTTACTCAGTTTTGATAAAATGTCAGCCAATACAAGTCTGAATAATCATAATTTACCTGCTAGTGATTCAAAGTTTTGAGTGAAAATTGCTTCATGAAAAGAAAAAAAAAAAAAAAAAGACGAGTAGTTCAGCTCCTAACTCAAACCACTGTACAAGTACTTTCTCTGGAGATAACTATTGTCCTTCGGTATACAGAAGTACTTTATGCAAGCAAGCCATTCTGCCTGCAGAATATTAAAAAGGCATACACAAGGGTGGAGATTTAATCAAATTGATCATTTATTTTTGTGCTTCTTCAAGGATATTCTTAAATAAAACTGGTAGTTTTGTCTTTAACTGAAAATATGTGGCTGTGAAGAGCATAACACCTAGTATCATCTGGTGCCACCGTTTTAATCTGTGCTAAGACACCATCAATTTCCTCTCTCATTGCTTTTGTACCATTAGTTCTCATTTCAACACACGTAATACTAAAAGACATTATTATTATAAAAATAGTCTGGACCTCATGGACCCTCTAAAACAGTCTCAGAAGTAGTCTCAGGAATGTCCAGGGCTCCCTAGACCAATCTATGAAAAGTGCTGACTACTTCTCACAGGGAAAGGTTTAACCAAGCCCCAGATAACAGAAAACAAAAGCGACACACTTGCTCCTCCCTCCCCTTCCCAACACACACACACACACACACACACACACACACACACACACACTCACTCACACGTACACAATTGGCTTCTGTTAAATGAGTCATATTTAGTTTTTAAATTACAGTTATCTTTCCCATAAGATGTCACCACCTTTCTCTTCCCTTTGGCTGTGTGAAGGCCCTTCTTCTCAGTCTTGGGCACTCTACTGTGAATCATCAGTACATTTCTTACTACCTATTTCTGTCTTTCTCTGTGTCCTAACACTTTGAAAATCTGACGACTTTAATTTTAGGTTCATAGGTAGACAATTTTCTTCTAGAAACACTGTTTGAAAATAATCCCAAACTGAGCATTGGACACAAAAGTGATTCACAAGTGAAAGTGGCTGCCCATGCGGGTCCTCCCATCCCCACCCAGGTGTTCAGTTCCCTTGCTCTTGGAAATCACCATGGTGGAAAAGAAACTACGGAGAATTTAGAAAATCTGTATTTTCAGAATTTGAAGAAGAAAGGTAAATATTTGAATAAACGTGATCTGAGCACTTAAATGTTTGAATTAATTTATTAATGAAACAATAATTATTTCATGGTTTGAAGTTCTACTAATCCATCTTTTCTGTGTTAAGGGCCTAAATATGCAAACACATTTAAGTTGATTGAAGGTCTCTCTACTATTTGTAGAGGGTTGGGAGAGGAAGAAGTGAGGAGGCGTAATAACTTTGGAATGTGAAAAGAGGGACTATACAAAGAAATGAAAGTAATAGGAATTTGGGCAAAGGACGTGCAAAAAAGATGAAAGGAAAAGATGCCAAAAACATTCCATCTACTCAAAAGCCTTGCCTTAACTTCAGATCTGATGTTTAAAAGATATGGGTATAAGGACATCTCTCTGCTCCTGACTTTGAACTGCATGACCTTAACAGCAGGTGACAGAACTTAGGTCTCTGTCACCATCCTTCATTATAAGTAAGGATTAAAGATTCTTTGGGTGCCAAATGAAGAACCAAATTAACTTACACCAATATGTCTGCAAGCAATTGGTTCTATAAGACATAGATTTGGAGAAGAGATTCTCAAAGCACGTAAATTGACAAAGGATCAGTGTTCCCAATGAAGTGGATTCTAAACTGATTTACTCACATAGATTTTGCATGTAACTCTCATGTTCATTGAAGATTTTTTTTTCTTTTAGGATGACTTTGATTTTGTTTTTCTGTTCCCTGTTTTTTTTTTTTTTAATTTATTTAAGGAGCCAGTGTGTGTTGGGTACCACATCAGAAGCTCACTCTCCATGGATAAGTAAAACAGAAAGTCCTCAGAGTATAGCCAAGACATTCAATGTTGAGGCAGAAATGACAGCATTTAAAGAAAGAGAAAAATATAAAATATGATAAAGAATAAGAATTTGGTTGAGTGTATTTTCTTTCAGATAGTGTATTTGGTGTTTCTCATTACTTTTTAATGTAATTCTGATTGCATTTTAAAAGTCCTCAAGTAATGTCTAAGTCAATCAGATACAAAAGAAATTTTTCAAAGAAGTTATTCTAAAGTTATTTCTTCTCCCAATTCTCCTCTTGTCATGCACAGCAGTCAGTCAGTCAGCTGACTTGTTCATATTTATGCATTTGCAGGGTTTAACCTCTTCACTGCACCAGGAAGCCAGGCACAGCCATCAAAGTGTCATTGTTCTGCCCACAATCTGTATGATCTGTATTGTCCTCAGAGATGGCACTGTTGGCAGTTGAAAATGGTCGATGTTGCGTAATACGCACTATGCAAAAAGTACTCAGTCCCCCGCGCAGCCTGCCTGCCATTCTCCAGAGGTTACACTTTGTGAAGCTCATGCCAGAACGTTCTGCTTCTGCTGAGTGCTTAAATGCTCTTAGCAGGAAGAAAGGATAGGATCTGTTCCCCATTGAGATTCTGGAAATAAGTAGTTTGCAGAAAGTGAAACCTCTCCAGTCAGCAATCTGTGCTGGGGAGTGAGTCCTTGACCCACAGGAATTTGTTAAAATTACTTTCAAACTCTTCATTTTTTAAAAGATTTCCTCTTGTGGTTGTAGAGAGTTATTTCGTTTGATGCATCACTAGCCGTCTCCCCTGCTTTTTTTTTTTTTTTTTTTTTTTTTTTTTTTTTTACCCAGGGCGGCAAACTGCACTTTGTCTTCCAAATAAAGACTGTCATGGCCACAGCCTTTGCCAACAACCCACGCAGCAGGGCCCAAAGCATTTGCTCCTTCTGGTGAACCTGATCCAGTTCATCTTCCATCAACTCAGTTCTGAACCCAGCCCCTAAATTAAATTTAAAAAGCAAGTTTCTGCAGGCCTGGACCTTATATGGCTTCTTCCTTTGTGTAGTTTCAGTCCTGATGTTAGACAACATTTGAAAATGACCCTTGATCAGTTTCTCTCTTTGGATTCATTTCCAGGCTCTTCAATTCTGGCTGCCTTCCTGGCAGCTTCCTCTCTGGCCGCTTGGAACAACAACTGACATTTACATACCAGCATTTACAAAGTGTTTCCACCCACAACATGAGAGAAAATAGACAAATCACTTGCTATGAGCCAGGCCTGGGCAAGACACTTCACAAGAATTATGACAGCTGATCTTCAAAACTCTCTGTGGGGTTTTACTATTCCCATTTTACATGTGAAAAGAAAATGAACTATGCATCTCCTAAATGGAATTTTGTCTCATGATTTTTGCACGAGCTTTATCAAAATGCATCATTCCCGCTATCTGTTTCCTAAGGAGATTTGCGATGGTTGGAATCCATCTAGGTATTTATGGTTCTTTCTCTTTTGTAAATGTCTTGTTCATAACTAATTCAACAATTTTTTTTATAAAAAAAATTATTGAGTCTATTCGAAGCATTCAACTTCATATTTATGAAAACATTCTTTCTTTTTTGAGCACATATTTCAAGGGGCTACATAATTATAACTTAAGACATGCAAATGCTGTATAGTAAGTGTAAGTGGCATAAATAGGCTCAGCTGACTTTTCATAAGACAAATTTCAAGCAGTGGGTGCAGGAGAGTGGGTGCATACTAGAGGGTACCTTTGAGTCCTCATGTCTCAGTATGAACATTTCAAAAAGCAGAGATTAGAGGTTGTACTGCTAATTGACATGTATGGTATGATAATGCCCTTTTCTCATGCATATGCCTCTATTATTATGAACAAAGCAACTTCACTAGACAGAGAGTCTATTTTTTAAATTTTTACAGATTGACCTGGGTTTGTTCTTTTAGCTCAATTCATCCCAGGCTAATATGGGGGTACAGTTAGCCCTCTGTATCTGTGGGTTCTGCATCCATGAGTTCAACTCTACACAAACAGAAAATATTCAGGGAAAAAATGTGTCTGTACTGAATATGTACAGACTTGTTTTTCTTGTCATTATTCCCTCAACAATATAACAATTAACATAACTTTACATTATAATGGGTATTACACATAATCTAGTGATGGTTTAATCTGTATGGGAGAGTGTACAAACACTATACTGCTGTTTTACATAAGAGATTTGAGCATCCATAGATTTTGCTCTCCAAAGGGTTCCTGGAACCAATCTACCACAGATTCTGAGGCACGACTGTGAAATGGAGGAACACTGGTAGGAATAGAGGGATATGGTCCCTGGAAAAGGCTGAGTGGTACATGTCCGTTTTTTTGTTTTGTTTGTTTGTTTAGTGTTAAGCATAGACTGTGGCAGAATTAAGTTTGCACAGAAGCAAGAGCCAAAGGTACTAAGCTATTTCCTAGTAGATGAAGTACAAACACTGAGAGTACTCAGTGGCCTGGGTGCTTTGTGAATGAAATGCCTTCATTCTTCCTTTTATTCAACAATATTTACAGAACACCTTTTATCTTTTAAGCGAGTTTACTATTGTATCCACAATAGTAAACAAAACCAGACATGGCCTCTCTCTCCTGATCAGACCTTTAATGGACTCCTCAGAGAAACAAAAAAAAAATTGTAACTACAACTAGTGCTGTGCTGGAGAGCTACTTGGTGCTTCAATTTTATGTACTCAGGAAGGTCAGTGGAGGCATTCCTGAGGAAATGGCACTTAAGATGATAAGATGGCACAGAAGCCAGCTAGGATACCAGAGAAAGGCTCAGGTTCAAGAAGAGGGAACGATGTATAAAAAGACGCTGCTGTAGATGCGACAGCAGTTTCAAAGCAGAGGGGTTATCAATAAAGACAATAAAGCATCTTTAGTCAGAAGGGATATCCCCAGAAGAATACTGGGTTTGGAAACTGGTGCCTGACAAGTTGTAAGAGGCTTGCAGACCTTCCTTTGATGATGTCTGGCACGTCAAAACAAAGTAATAGCATTGCATGCCTTCAAGAGGGATGTGTGAGAAGAATTTGACTCAGAGGATCAAATTCCTAAGGCACCAAGGTAAGATAGGTGGTGTGTAGGGAATGAGAATAATCACACAGGTCCATGGGAAGATCGCTAGGCTGCATGTCAAGGATCCTGGGTCATAGCTAGTTCTGCTAAATGGCAATTGTGTGACATTTGGGGAATCACTACTCACCCTGGATCCATAGATACTGATTCAAAGTGCTGATCTGAATTGTGACTCTGTCCCTCACTAGAATATATCCTTGAGAAAAAGGCACAATTAATATGAACCTCAGTTTTTCTCTTTATACAGACATAAGAACCCCTTCCTCGTAGAACTGTCAGGATTAAATGAGATAATATATGTAAAGTGCTTAGTTCCAGCAGATGCTATTGGTACTCTACTCATTATCTCATAGCTGATAGATTCCAAATGCCAGTACCTATATTTTGTACTTAGGACACTTTCTCCAAAAATCTTGAAAAAGCACTTTGCCCTTGCGAAATCAACATCTGCCTGCCTTCTAAAGCAGTCATTAGGCAATGGCTCAGGAATTGCACATAAGTGCTTCAGTCTTTTCAACCTTTACGTAAAGTAATTACAAAGTTCAGGCTTTATTTCTTTTCCCAGATTTTCCCATTGGATGAAGCTCCAAATGAAATACACCACTTGTATTCAAATCTTTATCTCATATCGCAAGGCTTGCTCCCAGCCTAAACTAAGACATTATACAACATGTATTATATAGTAATCACTTAGTGAGGATTTGATAAATTAACAATTTATTATTATACTACTATTACTATTATACCTACTTAAAAATAAGTTTTCTGGTAGAACTCTAAAGATTGTTCTAGCGCAAAACTTGAAGTAGAAAAGATTCATTGTTATTCCCTTATATATATAGCAAAATAGCAACATGGGTTAAGGTAACTGGATCCAAAGGAAAAGTCATCTGGACTATTAAGAAAGCCCAGGGCTGGGGATATGGCTCAAGTTGTAGCGCGCTCGCCTGGCATGTGTGCGGCCCGGGTTCGATCCTCAGCACCACATACAAACAAAGATGTTGTGTCTGCCGGTAACTAAAAAATAAATATTAAAATTCTCTCTCTCTCTCTCTCCTCTCTGACTCTCTCCAAAAAAAAAAAAAAAAACAAGAAAAAAAATACAAAAGCAAAACAAGAAAGCCCAACAAAGACCTGAAGATTGTAGCAGATATTGTCCATAAATTATCTGAAGGAGCTTAAAGGAGCTGCAAATAGCAAAATGGTGGTGCTTCCCCTAGGAGACAGCCAGATTCCTGTTACTACTCCAGACTTGGTAGGAACTGGCCCCTCTTCCTGTCTTCCAATATTTCAGATTAGTCAACTATATAAAACTGCAGTATATTGAATTTATATAGAATTTAGGTGAACCCATGGCAGTGCTACCAAAGCATGACTTAACTAATCAAGAAGAAGAAATTATGAGTTTCTGAGAATTTGTCACACTTATTAGAAACTTACATTCACAGCCAGCTACCTTGGCATTGTCAAGCCTATCTTGGGGATAGGGATAGTTGGTAATGGTGGCAAACTCTAGACATAAACAAAAGCGAGTGACCAGTACAACCCTGTACCCAATGGGTCGTGTTACTTCAGAACATTCATCATGAGCTTAAGCCACTGAATAGATTATAGAATAGAATATATTTCACAGGTATTTTTGTGCAAGTTCAAGTCAAAAGAATAAAACTAACTCTCAGACCTTAACTTAATCTTCAAAAATAATAATTTTCATCACCACTTAATAGGAAATAGATGGTGCAAAAAAACATGTCATCAGTGCCACAGGTTTGCAATCAGCAAAATAACAGATTATGGGAATCTCTGCTAGAAAGACAATCAAGTTTGTTCTGAAAAATAGAAGAAAGAGAGATGGAATGTGTACATGGGTGGAAGAGGGAACCTATAGATTAAGGGATACTTAAGGAAACATATGAGAAAATAATCATTTTCACTGTTTCCGGTGTGGTAGAGCCTGGTAGAATATTTTGTGTGCAATATTTAATTTATTCTTGCAAACATCCTCTGATGTTAACAATGACTGCATAACAAATCACTTCAAAACTTAGTATCTTAACACAATAACCATTTATTATATCCCATGAGTCTGGGGCCTAGCTATTCTGGACTGCCTTATCTCTGTGGGGCTTGCTCATATGCCTAGGGCCTTGGATAGGACACCTGGACTGATTTGGTGCTGCTGCCCCTGGTATCTCATTCTCTAGGAGGCTAGCTCAGGCTTGATCTCATGGTGCGAGCAGGATTCCAAGAGAATGGAAGATGGGCTTTTAACTGGCACATCTTTTGTTCTACCACAATGTGTTGCCAGAGCAAGACAAAAGATTAACCCTGATTTGGGAAGTAGAGGGAAAAGATTTCATCTCCCAATGGGAAAGGCTACAAAGCCATATTGCAGAGGGCGGAGAGACTGGGAAGAGTGAATAATTGTGGTCATTTTTCAATCAGTGCACATCTGGTAGCAGGTGTGATAGAAAAAAAAATTCTGTGGAAATTTCAAGGTCTGCAGGCCCTTGCATGCAGTCAGGGCAGAGATAGGGTTAGAATTTCATAAGACTCTCTCCTCTTCATGCAACTTTTTATTTTACTAATGAGATTTTTCCCTTTGTTTCTCTGGTAAGTGTCCACTTAGCCCCTGAAGGTTCTTCTATATTCCTATAGCACTCTCAAATTCTTCATCCATTGCTCTTATCATATAGTACTGTATTTATTTGTTTAACTTCCCAACTTCCTTCCAAAGGGATCCTTCTGAGGACATCGAGTGTCTTCTTCTATACTATACCAAGCACACTTTTATTGGCAGTGTCTGGCAGAGTTGCCACATAATAGACATGATATTATTTGCCTGATGAATGAAAATTAAGGAAAATATAAATGAAAATAATAATGAAAGTTACTGTGTGACTGAGAATACACAGGCACAGAATGACTCATGATAATTCAAGAGAAGACATGGGAATTCCTTGTGACAGAGAAATCCCTGCAGTAAATCCTGGGTAGCACTTAGCCAATCCAATTTTTGCTCTTTTACCTTGGGAGTCTCTCTACTACCTAGAGAACCATAGCATTTTAACACCATTAAAAAAAAAAAAAGAAAAAAGCAGTCATTTGTCTGCAGGCTTCTATACAATTGAAAGCTAAAAGTCTATCACAGGGTTCTAAACAAGGGTGCATTTCTTGATTGGATTTCTGTCTACCACAGAGCTTGGAAATAAATTGTCCCCAATTTTTGGTGAGGAATACAGATCTGCCCAGCCATTTTCTTTTCAGCCATGTTTCCAATCACTACCTAATTATTTTCTCCAATTCCTACCTAATAAAACTTTATTTGGATCAAAATTAGATAGTTGCAGTTATTGGAACTAGATCTGGAAAATATTGGATTGTTAGAGAATATATTAGAAGCTATCAGGGTTGCCTTATTATGTATGACTAGCCTACACAATTAATTTCATCTTAAAATAGAATAAAAGTTAAGATAATTTTGTTAAAAAATAAAATCATGTGATATAGTTGTTTTTTTTTTCTGCAACCTTTTTTACTGCAGTATTTTAAGATTGAGCAAAAAGTATATTGAGTAACAAGTGATTCATTAAAAGTTTTAAACTTGCTGATTACACATTTATAAAATAAAAATTGATGTAAACTTTAAGACACTCAGAAATTTAGCAAATTTATTAAGCCATTAAACTCTTAGAAATTAGTAATTATTCCACAGGAATAAAAAATGAATAAAGACATATTACATTTGACCAGCAACACAGGAATTTATTTTATAGATGTCCTTTCAGATGTTCAAAAAGGTGCACATTGAAGAATACTTGTTGCAGTATTTATAATAAAATATTAGGAAAAACATAAACACTCAATTAAAGGCTGGTTTAAAAGTCCAGTGTATATAAACAATATAGTAGATAAACACAGCAACACACACAAACTCATATGTTAATTAAGTGTAAAAATAAATAGAAAAAAGCAATGAACAACATATTTTATATTAAAACCAGTATCACTTTAATTAGTTCAGATATTTGTGTTTTCTAGAAGGGTACACCAGAAAACAAGGATGAATATTTCTCTGGGTAAGAATCAGGTCTATGGAACAACAGCAAGAGAGTTACTGTTCACTTTATTTTATGTCTTTTAAATTATTTACCTTTTCTTGCATTAGGTAGTTCAGAGCAAACTAATAATGCTCAAAACAAAAACAAAAGCAAAACATATCTGTAAAGAAAAATATTAATGCAAAGGCTTAATTATAGTCAGTATTTCAAATAGAGACAAACTAGAAGTTAAAAAGAATGAATAGCCCTTCAACATATGTATACAAGTTACAAGGAAAAATCTTAGTATATCTAAGATAACTAGTTATATCTTAAGAACTAGTTTCAGTGAAAAGCCACACTTTCACTAAGGCCAAGTATATGATTTACATCATACCCTGAAATAAATCTTACATCCTAATCAAGAACAGAAAAGGACACACACACACACACACACACACACACAAAAAAAAAAAAGTCAAAAAGTGTCACATGCTTAATAAAATGAAGGTATTTCTTGCCTATTTTAGAGCAAAAGAAATATTCAAGATTCTTAAGTGGAGATTCTGTGGTTTAAGGAAGAGAGATTAAAAACAATAAGTGCTGTGTTAAGTAGAGCAATTAATTTTGAATAAAAATACTAGTTTGTCCTTCAGAGTAAATGAAACAGTTAATCTGAAAAATATTCAGGACAGGATTTCCATTCTCACAAGACAGATTAGAGTGTGTCTTGTCAATTCTCCTGGTGATGTCAACTATAAAAGCTGAATAAAATACAAAACAACAACAAAAACCACTTTAAAGGCATCAATGAGCAGACAAAAAGAAAAGGTGCTGTGATCCCAAAAAGAAGGGAAAATAGACTGAGCTGAGCCCAATTTCTTTGCCACTCTTTCTCCTAGATTTCTCAGAGACACAGATAAGACTTCTAAGGAGAAAACAATGGCTCAGAGTTTTAGCGTTTCTCTTGTAATGGGGGGGGGAGTTGAAGTCCAGAGTTCTTAAAACAATCAGGATGGAGGAACTAAGGCCTTAGAAAAAAAGATGACGTCAGAGAAGTCCTCACTTTAATTCTTTTCCTCTCTGATCATGCTAGTACTGACTAACTAGTACCACTAAACTAAACAGATAAAACCAGCTTGGAAGGTCAAAACTTAAACCAAAGCTTTCTCAGGAGTCTCCTGGTGGCAGGCAAATAAAAATTGGAGATCAGAGCCCACCATTGATAAGATGCCTCCGTAACTACCCCACTTTAAATTAAGCATGTAATAGCTGGTCCTGGGAGGAAAGGTGCATAGGAAATAGACAAGCTCTCACAAAGGCTGAAACCTTGCCTCAGATCACTGCAGATCCTATTATAATAGCTATTTAATTTTAATGGAAATTAAATACTCTATGGAGAAAAATAACATCCTGCACCTCTAAAATTTTTAGTCACTATTACTATGATTTAGTTTTTTTAAAAAAATGATACCAGAAATGTCAAGAGACAAAGACAAGAATGCCCAAAGTTTTTCAAAAATTCCAATAAGAGGAAATAGAAAAATCTGTATAATCATCTATTAAAGAAATTAAATATGTGATATTGCATCTTGCAAAAAAAAAAGTATGAGCTTTGATATCTATAATTAGCATCCTCACGTTTTGTAACCTGGATGAGACTATGATCTCTGATTTGCAAACCCAGTTCTTTGGAGAATTTCCAAGGGAATGAGCATTTGTTGGAGCTTTCTGGGCTGCCACCCTGCCTTTCTCAGGCAATATATCCATTTCATTGCCACAACCTGCACATTTTCTTTAAAACAATACACTTGAACAAATGGCACTATTTTTGTTTTCTTTGATATAATTTTGAGTGTACTGACACACATTGTAGTGGCTAAAATTTAAGAGACAGACAATACTAAGGATCAACATGGATGACAAGAATGGGAAACAACTAGAATTCTCATGCTCTGCTGGTGGGAATGGAAATGTACAAAATCTCTTTGGAAAATATTGTACAAGATAAAATGAAGGGGCTGGGGATGTGGCTCAAGCGGTAGCACGCTTGCCTGGCATGCTTGCAGCCCGGGTTCAATCCTCAGCACCACATACAAACAAAGATGTTGTGTCTGCCAAGAACTAAAATAAATAAATATTAAAAAAATTCTCTCTCTCTCTCTCTCTCTCTTTCTCTAAAAAAAAAAGATAAAATGAAGCTGGACTAATCAATACTGATCTCATATTTGCATTTCTTTTACAAACAAGATAAAGAGTCTTTATATGCACCAAAACACAGATATGAGAATGTTCAGAGAAGAATTGCTTTTTTTCCAAATCACAAACTGAAAACTATCCAAATACCTATCAATGTAAAATAAATAAATAGAGCGAGGTACACTTGTATAATGGAATATGTGTACAGAATACAGAAGATATTACTGCTAAATATAATATAGAGTATTGTTTAAAGTCAGAAAATGAAAGTGGACATGCTGTATGATCCCACTTAAATAAAGTTCAAAAAATAAATCTATAGTTTCAATGAGTTAGGGAAACTGGGCTGGTAGAGGAAAGAGTTTCCACAAGACAGCTCTCTCTTTAGTCATCAGCCACAATTTCAGGGGAACCAGGGATGAGAAGCCTCCATATCCTCAGGAACTCTTTGCTGTCCTAGAATAGATGCATCAGAATGTATGGCATGTGGCCAGCCAGAGAGCTTTGATGTTTAGAGTATTTATTAGGACAAGACATATATGGCCTATATGGTTGATCTTTAATCTCAGCTACTCCTTCAGGTTTGGTTTAATTCCTTTAGTCTCCAGAAATCAAAACTGTCTCTAAACCTCACGGTAATCAGATTGTCTGACTGTCTTATGGCCAAAATCCAAGGGCAAGCCACACCCCTGCTCCCAGACAAATTATCAAAGGCCCCGGAGAAAAGCTAGGTAAGTAGCTTTTTCAGACCTCTTTTTGGGTGACATTAGTTCTTCACTACCTAACATTGATGGCAGTCAGAATAGCAGTTACCGTTAAGGGCATGTAATAGCCAGGAAGATGCAGCATGCTGATTCTAGATTCTATTTGTTGACCTGGCAGTAGTTACACAGGTCTGTTTATCTTGCAATATTCATGGAACTGTACTTTTATAATTTGTGTGTTTTTCTGTATGTGGCTTATATGCCAAGAAAAATATATACTTAGTGGGGGAAAAAAATTTAAACCAGAGATGCTACTCAGCCAAAGTAGATATTTAATAGTAGGTAACAGGGAGTGTTATGCAATTCATGGCTTCTACCCAGTGGGGAAGCACTTTTCAGGTTGAACTCAACATAGAAGCTGCACTCTTCCTGCCAAAAAAACAGCTGCAGTGAAACCTTTCCTGCTGCTAAGGTGCTGAAAGACCATTGCAACCCCAAATTGTGTAGGTCATGAGTGCTGTGTGGCCCAGAAAACATCAATGAAGGAAAGAAAGTTAGAGTGAGGAAGGAAGAGAAGTGGGAAGAAAGGAAAGGAGGGGAGAAAGGAAGAAAGAGAAGGACCAAGTAGAAATATTTCTTTAACTGAATATTCACTGATGTCTTAGTTTCCCAGAACAGTCTCTGATATAAGGATATGTGTGTAAATGTTTCAAGGAAAGGTTTCTTAGAGGAATGCTAAGAGAATGTGGACATGGGACAGGAAAGAAATGCAAGAAGCCAAGCCAAGCTGTGAGTTTTAGGCAACATACCAGGCTCAGACTGAGCCCACAGGGGAGCTCTAAAGGATCAATCATATCTTAGCATTTGTCTGCATTTGTGATAAAGCAGCTGGGTTTCAATATTCCTAGTAACTGCCCTTTGCTAGGGGCCACATCAAGTGGCATGTAAACTCCTAGGCATTTCCAACCTCACAAGTGCTAGCAAAAAAAAAAAAAAAAAAAGCTCTAGACTTTCTGGGCATGGTGGTTTACACCTTTAATCCTAGCAACTCCAGAGCTGGAGCAGGAGGAACTCAAATTCAGGCAAACTTCAGCAACTTAGAAACTGTTTCAA
Source organism: Callospermophilus lateralis (assembly GCF_048772815.1). Classification (NCBI taxonomy): domain Eukaryota; kingdom Metazoa; phylum Chordata; class Mammalia; order Rodentia; family Sciuridae; genus Callospermophilus; species Callospermophilus lateralis. The sequence continues at coordinate 743,566 of NW_027514618.1, forward strand.
TAAAATAAAATAAAATAAAGCTGGGCAAGGATGTAGGTCAATGGTAAAGCATCCCTGGATTTAATTCCCAGTACCTCCCCCCGCCAAAAAAAAAGTGGGAGTAGGAGGTCTTTAGTATTTTGAGGAAAGTCCTCCAAAGAGAATTGCCAATGTGAGCTGTTAGAAAGTAAAGCATGTGGAAGTCAAGAGAGGAGCCTACAAATAGTGGAAAGATCCTAAGGCAATCTGTAAAGTAGTAGCTACTCATTACACCTGGATTAGAAATTAATACAAAAAAATGCTATACATTTTTACATTTCTATATATAACTCCTTGGTTGTTAAACCTTTAGTAGTCCACATTCAGTTATCCTTCCCAGTATAATAGGTATCATTTTCAGTCAACATTTTATAATGTTCTAAGTTAGAGACTTTTAAATTATTGCTACAAATGTTTTACTCATATTTTCAAACCCAAATTCCACCCAATAATTTCAATCATTAGTTTTTAGGGCTCAGAGAACAGAAAAAGAGGGATATAAAATGCTTCTGACCTGAATGTAAACTAGTACAGCCATTATGGAAAACAGTATGAAGGTTGTTCACAAAAATAAAAATGGAAAGATTAGATGATTCAGGGATCTACTTTACTACCTAATTCTTTAAGAAAGTGTCATCAAACATTTTCTTAAACAGTTAAATAGTAAATATTATATTATTTGCAGGTCATATGGTCTCTGTTATGTAATCTCAGTCTCTGCCCTGGTAACAGGAAAGAAGCCACAGACAACTATAAACCAAGGTGCTTGACCACATTCCAATAAAACTTTATTTACGAAAGTAGTCATTGGGCTGGATTTGAACTGTGGTTTGACCTGTGGTTGTTGACTTCCGTGGTATTGTGTAATATGTTCTGCTTAGAACCGAAAAGATTAAAATATTGCTTTTGAGCAGTTTCTGTTGTATCAGGTACAAGCATACAGATTAACCATCTGTGAGTGGTTTGAGTATTGCATTCCCCACAACTTCAGTTTCTTCATTTGTAAATGGAACTACTCCTAACCTGTAACTATATAGTCACATAAAAGACATTCACCTGCCTGAGTAGATGAAGAAAATGTTTGATGAACTTGCTTTGTAAAGTTCTGCTCAAATGTACTACATTTCTACAGAGTGGGTTTTTCATGTTATTATAACATTTATCACATTGTCTTATAAATTATAATTTGACTTTCCTCTTTAGAATGTAAGTTCTTTAAGGGTAAATACTCTTGTATCACTAGAACTTAGCATAACTTCCTTGCTCACCACCTTTTAAATGAATGATTATGTAGCTCATAGACCACTTTGACAGGTCTAAGGCTTTTCCAAGCACCATAAAATGAGGGGTACTGTCTGCCAAGATTAATTAAGGTATACTTGACAAATAACAATTGTGTGTTTTTATGGTGTACAACATGATGATTTGATATATGTATATACTGTGAAATGATTGAATCAAATGAACAGATCTATCACCTCATATTTATTGTTTTTTCTAGTAAGAGCATTTAAGATCTAATCTCTGAGCAATTTTCAAGAATGTAAAAATACATTATTTTCAGTTATAATCAGTTATTTACATGTTGCATAATAGATTTCCAGAACTTCTTAATCCTAATTTAAACTATTTAACCTTTGACCAACATCTGTCCATGCCCTTCTCTATCCCCAGCAATGCCTGATAATCACCATTCTATTTTCTGCTTCTGAGTTTAATATTTTTAGATTCCACTTATCTTTTTGTACTTATCTTTCTGTGCTTGGTTTATTTCACTTAACACAATGTCCTTCAAGATCATTCATATTGTGGCATAGAACAATATTTCATTCTTTTGAAGGCTGACTAGTATTCTGTCACTTTTTTTTTTCTTTATTTATCCATTGATAAACACTTAGCTTGATTCCATACCTTGGCTACTGTGAGAAGTGTTGCAGTGAATATGGGAGTGTAGCTATCTCTTTGACATACCAAATTCATTTCTTTTGGATATATGAGGTATAAAGTATGAAAATAGAGAACACTGCCCAGAATTAACTTGTAGCTTTAAAAGAATTCCACTATGCCTCTATATTTTGAGGAGCTAGGTGTGTGTGTTATTTCCTGTCTAATGTGCTAAAATCCCAGAGGCAGAAGTGATGCCTATTTATATTCTTTTCACTCACTACTCTTAACAGAGAAATGTGAAATCCAGTCCCTTAAGAAAAATTCTTGTGATGACTCCTTCGTCAGCGTATTAACAGTAAATTCAGTAAATGCTCAACAATTGCTCACTGGATAACCTGCCACCATGCATTTCTGTAGACCTGCTAGATTTTTAAAAGGTTCTTAAAGAAACCTTTAGACAAACATACAGCACTCAGGCTCAACATTCATGTATACAGCAAAGGCCTTCTGTTGCCTTCAACAGATGGTTGAAGATTATCAGTCAATCTGAAGGCAGTGAAATACCCCCTCATAAAATGAAGGAGATTGCTAATTGAATATTTGAGAATGATGGTTAGAATTAGAAAAACAAAAAAAAATAGTAAGATAATTTTGATGCAGTTCCATATGCTAATTGGGTTTGAATTTATAAAAGACAGAGTTTGAAGAAAATATCACAGCCTTCAAAAGAATCCATGAAAAAAATGAAAGTGAGTAAAATGTATTAGTAGTAAACCCCAAATTTTGGAGGTCGGAAAATCTGTATGTATTTCACAAACATGCCAACAAATTTGAAGGCATTAGTTCCCATTTTATATGGAAGATTTAAAAATTCTGATGAATAAAGTTTTTTTAAGCAGAAAAAAATAAGAAGAGTAGGTTTATATTAATTAATAACCAGACTGATAAAAATTTTGGTCTTGTTTATATATTTAAAAACTCATTCAAATATTTCAGTCAATTTGTCTTTAAAAAAGAAATACTGCAATCTATATTTATCATTTACATCTCTGAAGGACACTATAGTTCATGTGACATGTGAATATCATGTCCAGTTTCTCTAACATTCTACAATTTATTTCCATGTGAATTTCTCCATAATTTTGTTTAGTTCAGCAGCATGTCTGTCCTTATTGTGAATTGATTTGTACATAGATCTTTGGCTCTCCATTATCAGTTAAGAGAACATATACGCTCCAAGAATGATTAAAGTCTTAAATATGTTCTTTACTTTAGAAAAGCGTCAAAACTCTTTGTGATTTTGCTTTCTTAAATTCAGCTACTATTTGTACTATGTAACTCAATTGCTAGTAATTTAAAAATGTACACAATTTACATTTTAGCTGAGGTTTAGTGGGAACTTTTGACTTCCAAGATAACATCATGGTCTCACCTCCTCGTGAATATGCTTCCTGAGTTGCTCAACATTCCTTCTTCATTTTCTGTTTATTCAGATACAGAATTTGGTTTTAAGAAACTAAACTTTTCCATTAAGTTTTGCTTTATTTAGTTTTCTTTTGAACCTAACAAATAGCCTTCAGCATGGAGCATATGGACTCCTGCTCTTTTTATGAACCACAACCAAGAGTCTTGGGAAGTCTCCTTAGGCCTTGATAATGAAAGCAAATCCTTGAAAGCTTTGACCCCATTCATTAGCATAAATCCAAACCCCCTACAATTAGCAGCAGGGCCAGCCCTCAGCTGACTCCCTTTCCAGTGAATATCTAAATAAGTAGGAGGTCTGTACCTACAGAATTTGAATTATTACCTCAGGGAACTGAGTTCAACCCATAAATAAAGCAAATAGCTTGCTCCCCATAAAGTTGGTCCTAGGTAGGAAATCAATTTTCCTCTCTGCAGAAAATGACCAGTCTTCCAACACCTTGAAGGTTTGTTTGGAATAGTGCCAGTTGAATAATGGGTGCTTGATAAATACATTCAGGATTGTTCCAGTCGAATCCATTATAGGTTTTTCAGGATAAGTCAACATATCAGCATGACCTTTGACTTTATTCTCTTGGGATATTTCTTGCTTCTATAATGCAAGGACTTCTCTAAAATCACACAGAATTTTGGCTTAGTGCTTTCTTCTGACTTGGCAGTTCATCCCCAAAATTATTTCAATAAAACAGGTTCTGCTCAGTTTTTATAACTGGACAGGGAATCCCTTCTGACCAAAACAATTAGGTGCTATCTTTACTGCAGGTCAGAGACCCAAAGTAAATATATTTTCATTCCCCTTCCTTATGGCCCCATGATTTTCTGATTTAAAATCTAGACATAAAGTTAATGTTCAAGGAAGAAATTTTTCTAAGCAGGCTCTTCAACAGGCCTGTCATAGTCACTCTGTACAGAGTTTCTGGTTTATATATTAAGAAGTACCCATTACCAAAAAAAGTCAAGTAATAAAATTATTTATTATTTTGACATCATCTTTTGTTCTCTGTTTGCAACAGAAATCTAAAAATCTTTTGAAGCAGTAAGACAAAAATGTTCTGTCTCAATTTCTGTAAATGGAATAATTTAATTCCTGTATTCTTATCTGTCATTCACAACATTTTATATTCTTCTTCTCATCCCTGACCTTATAAGCCCTCCAATATGGTGTCAGTTTTACAGATAAGAATTTTAAGTACTTTGAGGCCATGGACCAGGTTTTATGGATAATACTTTCCCTGTTCTCCTCCCCCACTCAACTTTTTCCACTTAGAAATGTTTTCACTAATTATCCCATTTTCTCTTAGAACTCTCACTATCATTACCTTCATTTTAAAGATAAGAAAACTCAAGTGTATATGCTTATCCAAAGTAACACAGTAATTCATTCATTCAATTAGTAAACACTGAACTCAGACAAAGGTCTAGTCTTCCTTCTGCTTAAAATCCCTTGACATTTTCTAGTTGCTCTTAGAACAAAGCCCAATATCAATGACTTGGATGTCAAGGCCTTGACCATTTGGCCCCTTACGCAACCTCCCACCTCCCTCACATAACTTTCTACTTCTTCCCATTCTGGAACTGCAGAGTTGGCAATTCCTGGGGCTCCAAGTCTCTCTTCCAAGGCACTCTGCATCTCCTGTTGAGGACAACTATCTCCCACTACCTAATAAATGCCTCTTATACTTTGTTTTTGACTTAAATTTTACTTCCTCTGGGAAGCTTTCTCTGATCCCCATCAAACTACAAAGGTCCCCTTCATATATATTTTTATAGCACCTGTCATTTCTCCTTATACATCAATCAAAAGTGTTCTCTAATAATTATTTGCTTAACAACAAGCTCCTTGAAGGCAAGCACTGTTCAGATGTTTTACACAACTATTCCTGAACATGCGTGAATAAATAACTATGAAGTGAATGGAATGCACGGAAAATTAGGATCCACCTACTAGAGTAATAATATTCTAATAACATGTCTCAATAACTGAAAAACATTTTTAAAACTTAAAGACTCTGTTCTTTTCATTGAATTTCCTAATTTTGCTCCTAATAATTATTTTCCATGTTTAATAATCGTGGATTAAATTATAACACCACATATATCACCTGTTTTCATTTTACTCTTATCTGCTTTCTTTTTCATTTGTATACATCCTTAGAGATTATCTAAGGAAATATGAAAATACATTATATTTTGTGTATATTACATAAAATATAATAATACATGATTATTATATGAATTTTACATAATGAGCAAGCTATTGTTTAGATTTCCCAAGGAAAAACAGACACAGTATCTGGGAGGCGCTTTGAGTGTAAAGTCCATGTTCTTAATCATGATATTGCACCCTCTTCTCAAAATGTTCCCCAAACATTCATTTAGCTGTTATTAAATATCTTGATATGCGATATGAGAAAAGTGCAAATATACCCTTAAAAATCTTAATAATTGTGCTATGCATTATTCATCATTATTGTATGATTATCTGGGTTTTTTTTGGTCTAATGAAACCTTATAGCAGTTGTCATGAGTGAATATTTTTATAATTGTATATTATTATAATTAGATACTATCATTATTGAATAAATGTTTTGCTTTTTACTTCAATTCACAATTTATTTATTGAGCATGACCTTACATATCATTGTAATTCAAATTAAGCATGTTTTATAAAACATGTAATATGAGACCGTCAATAATTATATATAAGTAAAAAATCAGAGAGTCTATTTTGGATAGGAAGAATATTAATGGAGCAAATGGTTTACATTTAGTTCTCCTTGAAACCATATCATAATTTTCATTTCAATCTTTTACTTGGCCCTTATATTTTTCATAAAATTTTCTTTTATGTTTATTTTCTAAATTTCCTGAACTAGACTTTACTCCCCTGAAATCATAGTATATATTCTGTACTGCTTTTTTATCCCAAGTAAGAAATGGAAAAAATTAATAATCAATTAGTATTTGTCCACTCTCTGTATAGAAACAGTAGAGAAACAATTCAGCTTAATACCAGTTGCAAGGCAAAACCTCTGAATGCTTTTGAGTAAAAGAAATTTTTCATGACTATAATGTTTCAGTAAGATTTAATTGAGGGCACTGAAAGAGTAGACAAGGGCAAGAAAGACTAGATTCAGGAAAATAGGTTTAGAAGCTTTCATAATAACTCAGAAGAAGGTAGTAGTCTGGGTAGAAAGAGAAATGGAGCAAAGAGAAATTTGCAGGGAGACCTAAAGGACTTAGTGACTGATTTGTGAGATGGAGCTGAAGATAGCTCCTCAGTCAAAGAGAACTTCAAGGTTTCACACCTAGGGAATGCAGACCAAGGCTTGATCACTTCTAGCAATGGAACATTAGGGAAGGACATCAGTTTGCAATGTCAGATAGATAATGAGTATGCTTGAGACAAGAGAAATAGCAGTTAAAAATTAGGTAGTAATAGTTGGAATTTGAACCTGACTCTTGAAAGTAAAACCAGATTAGAGATGCAGATTTGGTAGTGAGCCATACACAGCTGATAACTAAAGCCATGATTCAGTTGAATAAATAATAATCCTTAGCATAAATGCAATACACATTTTCTTTTAGGTAACTATTTCTAATTTCTTAATAATTTGATAATGTTCCATTACCTACACAATATATTAAGAAAAATTTTAAAAATTTCTTCTTGTTCTCTCATTTAAACATGCAAGTTTATGTTCCTTAAAATGAACTCAAGTGTTAAAACATTAAATTTGGAAGAATTTTACAGTTTTTTTTCCCTGTGCTGGAAATTATTTACAGTATGTTAGTCTTACCCTCTAGTCTAGAAACCCTAAGTGCTACACTGGGTCAATTGGAACTGAGTTTTGCTTTGTCCTGTGTTTTCCCTAAACATTGCTAATATGATTAATGAACTGGACAAGAAAATTTAAGTGCTGTTTTTTTCCCTTTTCCTCCCACAATGTATGGATGAAAATGCAAAAGTCACTTTAAAAGAAATGGATGGCACTAGAGCAGATTATGCTAAGTGAAGCTAGCCAATCCCTAAAAAACAAATGCCAAATGTCTTCTTTGATATAATGAGAGCAACCAAGAACAGAGCAGGGAGGAAGAGCAGGAGGAAAAGATTAACATTAAGCAGAGTCATGAATTGGGAGGGAAAGGGAGAGAAAAGGGAAATTGCTTGGAAATGGAAGGAGACCCTCATTGTTATACAAAATTACATATAAGAGTTTGTGAGGGGAATGGGAAAAAATAAGGAGAGAAATGAATTACAGTAGATGGGGTAGAGAGAGAAGATCGGAGGGGAGGGGAGGGGGGATAGTAGAGGATAGGAAAGGTAGCAGAATACAACAGTTACTATTATGGTATTATGTAAAAATGTGGATGTGTAACCGATATGATTCTGCAATCTTTGTAATGTTTTGAATAACCAATAAAAATATAAAATTAAAAAAAAAAGTTAAAAAAAATTTTAAAAAAATAAAATAAAAGACATTTTCTATCCCGATCCTTTCACCCTACTGAAGAAATGTACATTTCTCGAAGTTACACATTTTCTCTGGCATCATACTTACTCCCAAAGAATTTTCCACTCCAGAAAAAAAAGTATGTTTTCTATGCAAATCTCCATAACCAATGTAAATTTTAATAGCTTCAATACTTTGCCATTTAACATGTCTAATACAATATAGAAGTGCAAGGGTAACCTTTTACATTTTTGGTGGAACTCACTTCTCACTCGTTGTGAAAAACTATGACCTTTTTTTTTTAGATATATTTAAATGATTTTTCTTGACTTCCTCTGACTTTTATGATAGCTTCAGAGGCTGTTCACCTTTTGTTCTGCCTTTGTTAAATCCATTCATCAAGCACTGGCTACTCAGCTGTGATCAAATGCAACCAAGAATTTTATGTGGTACTCTTAGTTTTTAAATCAAACATTATGATTGGTAGTGATTAAAATAGATCAGAAAGAAAGACAAAAATATAGCTAGAGTGGCACATACCTGTAATCCCAGTGACTCAGGAGGCTGAGGCAAGAGGACCCAAATTTTCAAGGCCAGACTCAACAACTTAACATGACCCTAAGCAACTTAGCAAGACCCTATGTCAAATTTTTAAAAATTAAAAAGGACTGGGGATGCGGTCTAGTAATAAAGCACCCCTGGTTTCAAACCCCAATACCAAAAAAAAAGGGAAAAGAGAAGAAGAAGAAAGAGGAGGAAGAGGTGAGGAGAGAGGGAGGGGAAGGGAAAGAGATGGAGAAGACAGAGGAAGGGAGGAAGGGAGGAAGGGAGGGAGGAAGGAAGGAAGGAGGGAGGAAAACATGAGCCTAGGATACATCTACACTCCATGTTATACTTAAAAGACAAAGTTTGGAGGGAGTTTGTGCATATATTTTGAATTTGAGCTATTTGGAAGAAAATGATGCATTTCACTGGGCAAGAACTGTTGCAAAAGAGTTGGTCTAAAATGGGATTATCACTTGAGAATAAACAGATTGTGCTAATTGATTCACACAACCAATTCTTAGAAGATAATCATTGATTAATCAGATATTAACCTACAGAGTACTGATTGATAGGATATAAACCTAAAGTAGAACTCAAGCAATTAAGCCTAACATCCAGGCATCTGCAAATAGTGTCAAAGAATGTGGAAAGGCAATTTAGCAAACTAAAGGTATTTTTGTTAAATCAAGAATCAAAAATAAAGAAAGCTGGGTGCTGATATAGGGTATATAAATTATATTATATTTGAAGTTTTAAAAAGAGTTTCCCCTTCTAGCCATGTATTTTTTTCTCTAAATAATGTCTCCCTTACTTTTGAATAATTTAAGAATAATTTCTGTTGTGGTCTCACCCCTCAGTTCTCATTATAGTATGTACCATTTAAAAAGACTGACTTTTCCTTCATTTCTCATAATGTGATAATTCTAAGTTCATAGATGGTGTGGAACTTATTATATTTTAAGGTAGTTGTTTTCTGGTAATATAAATAAGAAAAATCTTTAATTTGTCCAGAAGATATTGCATTTTGCAATGGAAGGTTCTGGTGCTCTGCTGAAAACTTGTTCATTCAACTTGATTTGCAAGGTGAGGCAGCTCTCTTTATTAGGCTGTCCATATGTAATTGCTTTTTCATTTTAATTTTCTCTGATAATTTTAGGATCTATTCACTTATTACAATTCACGGAATGAATCTGATTTACAGATGGGCTCCCCAATGTATTATTGACCCAATTCAGAGAGAGAAAAGCCACAGGGGACCACCTGACACTGTCAGTCACTTAATCAGTGCATAGTTGTTGATGGCCTATAAACATGTACAAAAGTTTAAATATCTTCTGCCCACAGAAAATTTGCAAAATAGTATGTGAGAGCAATACACAGAAAGCTAATATACAAGGTGCTGTCATAGAGAAAATGTCAGAGAAGCACAATGTGCTGTAGAGGACTTAGGGAATGAGAAAATCTTCTCTGAAGACATAGACTTTGAAGAGCATGATTTTGAGTGGCACAATTGGGCAAAGGCACATTTCAGATATAATTACTTTTTCTTCTGGCTTCAGGCAGAAAATAATTCTGTGTCTTTTCATTTATCAAAGTCAAATTTTCAAATGTCTTACCAATATTTTTATATATTTTTATTTATTCTATTTACTTGATTGATCACAACTGCCAGTGACATTCATCATTTATTGCTTTCAAAGTGTATTGACCCAATTTGACCACACTATCCTTTTCAGTGTCAAAATTTTTAAATATTTTGTTTTAAAGTTGGTCAATGCTTATCTTCAAATTATCAGTTTTCTGAATATATGACATAGTTTATAGAATGCCACCTTAGAGCTAAGGGAGCAGTTATGGAGACAGATGGTAAGAGTTCTAAAGAGAAAGCAAAAGAAAAATTCTTTCATGTAAATATTAGCTGTTGTGAAGCTGCTTTGGATATTGTAGGCAAATTCATTTGTTCCTTTGTAAAGCCCTTTTTCACTTCCTGGAGATAAATATAATACTTATTCTGAAAGATTGGACTTTAGAAGGCAACTTTAAATTTGAACTTTGAAATTTGAACTTTCCTAGTTGTTTAAAGGAGGAAGAAAAAGCATTTATGAGAACCAACTACCTGCAAAAAAAAAAATGTATTTTACGTATATTATTCCATTTAACTCACTCAGTGTCTTCTAGAGAATGTGTAATGATCTTAACAGAATAGAAACAAGGCTGAGATTTAGCAGCCTGCTTTTGATTTCACATCTACTAAGGGGCAGAGGTAAGATTTGCATCCACAAGCTTTGGTTTCAAAACCTTCATTCCATCAAACCGTCTTTACTCCAGGGTAAATAGTGGTGCTAAGCCAACTGGCCTTCAGGTAAGGAAGTGCACAGTCAAACTGGAAGTGTACCAGCTTCATCCAGGAGATTCTGAGGGGCTCGGCAACTTTCCCAGGGTCACATAATTAATTAGCAGATGTCCTAGGCTACTAATCTCCTGAATCACATTCACACTTTTTATATTTCAGGGGAAAGAAAACAGGCCAATGGGGACATCAGAAAAGACTTGTTGGCTTCCACTAATAGTTTTGCTTCTTAATCTTTTTCAATCAGTATCTTTTGGTTATCTTGCCATTTTTTTCCTGTTTTCTCTATCAAACAAATGTAATTCACATTCTGGTTTTGGTATATTATTCTTTTCATGGTTTCTAAAGAGAGTCCAGCTATATTAGTTTCCTAGGCTGTCACTAAAAAATTAGCACAAATTTGGTGACTTATAAAACAGTAAATTAATCTCTCACAGCTCTAGACAACAGAAGTACAAAATCAAAATCAAGGTGTTGAGTTGGCTTGGTTGATTGCCTCTGGAGATTCTGAGGGAGAATATATTACATGTTTTTCTCCTGTTTTCTGGTGTCTCTGACTAATTCTTGGTGTTCCTTGGCCCGTAGTTCCATCTTTATGTGACTACTCTTTGTCTTCTTTATTTTTATTTTGTATAAAGATACTTGACTTTGGATTCAGAGCTCAACCTAAATTCAGGATGATCTCGTCTCAAGGTCTTTAACTTGATTACATTTGCAAAGATTATTTCCAAATAAAGCCACATTCAAGGATACTGGGTTAGGACCAGGCATGCCTTTAGGAGGACACAACCCACACACTACACCTACAAGACATCATGACCCATGAGGAGCTTCAGCCCTGAACACTCTGGCCACTCTTAAACATAAGGAGAGTCCTCATCCTCACCTCTCAGAATCATGAGCCTATGTGCCTCCATTTAGGTTTTCAAGAATTCAGTATTTCACACTTGACTGTGATGAAATGGGAAGAGGCAGAGACTGTGGTCTGAGTTCCAGTGGTTTTACCACTGACCTTGGGTGAGTTGTCCTTAGGCTTTTGTTTTCTCATTTACATAATGAGACAATAGTAACATCTATATTCGATTTTGATGGTTACTTGAAAAAGTGCTTTGTAAATTACACAAAAGTGTGTCTTATTATTAACTTGTTCAGTGTCCCAGTAAATGATTTTCTTCCTTTTTCTATTTCACTTACTTTTTTCTTCTATTCTTTAAGGATAAGCATGAGTCTCAGAATATTTTATGAAGTCTTTAATGTCTGTCAGACCCTTGGCACAATCTGAAATTTTTTTCTGTGTTTTATATTTATGCTGAAATGATTACATGCAGGTGTATATATGAAAGCAGAGGTGATATTAACAACAGTTAATTTGTGAAATCAAGTATTTCATAAAAAGGAGATATATCTAAATATTTCACTACATTTATGACTCACAATATGGCTTATGCCAATAGAGGATAAATAAGAAAAAAGTAGAGAAAAGTTAAATGTCTTTGGCAAATACCATGTAAACTTGTCCTTCTGAAAGCATTTTCAAGAAAATGAATAATAAAATTCAAAAAATATAAATAGATGATCATATTGGACTGCAATGAGAGCAGATGTTTTAAGTTATGTAAAAATCTTACCCCATCTGGTAAAGAGTAAAAATGTCTCAACAACAACCCACAGATGAAATGTTGCCAATAAAGTGGGTACAGTGGGCTTGGGTAAAAATCACTTTTACTGGGTTACTTCATAAAATGCTTAAAGGCTACTAATACATCTAATAATTTCACCCATTTCAGTGATTATCACCACAAAAATTATTTTCAAAAATTTTAGAAATTTTAGCAAGCCAATTTCATGATAAATGTTGCCACTAATCATACCTGTTAAACCTTTTCTCCCAGAGGACCTTGAACCTAGAAACACATCCTGGAGTGGTTATGTTTAAGTTAATTGAAAGATTTGTTCTATCTCCAAACTAATCAGGATGTGTACCAATAAGATAGAATAAAATTAGAGATGGACTAGACTCCCACTGTTGCAGATCCTGTTCGATTTATGACATGTAGGTGGATCTATCATGAGCATTTGGTTTATGTCAGTTCGTCTTAGAATTAGGTTTCATTGTGTGAACTATTTTCAGCCTTTTCAGCTACAAATATGTGGCCTCCAATATAAGCTTGCTGCATTATTACCAGAAAATTTTTCTAAAAGTAATAGAATTGAATCTTTTTAAGCATAAAGTCTGTTCTTTTGACTCTCCTTAATTTTTACATCTAAAAGTTGTTATTCCTATCACATTTCTTGTCCATTCTTTTCATCTGCTTTAAATAATAAGTGCCACTTCACTTATTTATTGTTAGTGGAAGAAATATCAGCAAAGGTCTCTGAGACTACAAAGAATCTGAAAACGTTAAATTAATTATTTCCAGGTATGAGCAGACTCCTGCTTAGAACAATAAAATATTTTTTTTTCCATTTATGAGGGGTAACCCTGGATGAAGCAAGAAACAAAGTAAAGGGAGGAGATTTTAATTACAAGGACAAGTTATTGTGCTATTGTATTTTAAAACATATGTTCTATGAATTCAGTAAAAGGAGTACCATACTCACATAAACTCCTATAGCCCCCATTCTCCAATGTTCCATTTATGCTTGAAGATAGTTTGGCAAAACCTGTTTCATATATTAGTAGAACTAAGACAATTAAAACTAAACCAGACAAGATAATAAACATAAAAGTATTCTTCTTTTTTTTTAATAGTCTGCTTGTTTTACTCTATGAGTCCTTGAACTCTGCAGATATTTCACATGAAGTAAGATCATTAAAAATCAACCACAGTAAATAAGCCTTAGTCTTTTGAAGAGATAGTTTAATGCAACAAATACCGACATTACCTTTGAAAAACATGAATCACACGATAGCTTCCCCAACGGCTTCCCACTGCAGTTGAAATAGAGTCCCAGCTTCTTGTCCTGATCACCTGGCACCTGCCTATCTATCCAGCTCCAACTCCTGCCTTTCCTCTCCTTCCCACAAAAATGATTTCTCACCTTGCAAACACCAAGCTTTATCCTGCCTCAAGATTTTGTTGATCTTACTCCCCAGAATGTTCTATTGGGCCTGCCCCTCTAGCCACTTTCTATTCCCTTGGCCACCACTACAAAGACACCTGCTCCTAAACCTTATTTAATGAAATTTCCTTTCTCCTAGAGACTCTCTTATCTCGAAACCTTTTGTTTGCCTATGTGTCCTATTTATTTTTGTCTCCTACCGGAATATAAACTCCATGAGAACAGAGATTATGAATGTCTTCTCTATTTTTCTCTAGCACTTATTGGGATGATTCAATAAATGTTCTTTGGATGTTCTAGTTTCTGCAAAAGACATAGCACTGAAAATGGTTCATTTTCTTCCAGAAACTTAAAGTGTGAAGAGAAGCGGGTATAGAAACACAACCAGAATGCAGAAAGGAATGTGGAAATGTTAAAACAAGGGAATGGAAGCCAAATATCTAGGAACAGAAAATAAGTGGTAATGATCTGAAAAGGGCTATGAAGAAGATGACAATTGACGTGGGTCATTGAAGGTGATAAGAGTATCAGGAACAGAGGCAAAAAAAGAAAGAGGTAAATGGAAGAGAGTCTTCAGGTCAATGGAACATTTGGGATGGATATAACCATGGGCATGAGTGGAGAACTCAGGTAGAATAATGCTAAGAAAATGGATTGTGTGAGCAAGGCAGAGAACATGAAGGCTTTGCATAAGACCAAGCTTTGAGGTCACTCAGGGAATTGTCACCTGAGGTTGTCCATCTGGAAGTGTGTGTTCTAGGAGAGCCAGAGCACAGGAAAGCCAGTGGAAGGCTTCACCAGCAGAGTGTGCTTTGGTGCCTTGATGAAACCCTTTCTTCATTGCTTAATCTCTGCTTGCTTCAGCAGCTCAGGCTCTTGATTGAATAAGCCCTCCAGAGATAATGCTTCTATCAACCATGCCTCAAAAATGGAATCTAACATCTCCCTCTCTTTAAGTGCATTTCATTACAAGCAGTTACCCACCCCCTTCCAATTCTCAAAGGCTCTAGCAAATGATAAAGGAAGAGAAGTAAGGACTTAGGTATTTGAGGTTTATGTTTTTAAGTGATGTTTTTAAACCCATGTCTAGTTTTATCAAGAAAAGGAATCAGGCAATTTTTTGCAGGGTGAAGATAGCGGCTTATGCCTGTGGCAGCCAAAGGATCTCTGGTGCCCTCTCTCTTTTTCTGGTTTTAGTGTCGACTGCAGCAGCTCGAAGCCCGGTTACACAAAGGGTGATACTGTCAGCAGACTGTTTCACCAAGATAAGAGCCAGGATGAGAATAAGTCTTTATGCCTAAGGCACATATGTTTTACTCTATGATAGCAGGAAGCCCATCCATTAGCTTTCTAGAAAGCGAGTTTCTAGTTGACATAAAAGAAAGAGACTTTTTAAGTCATCAAAAATAACAAGAAAAATCCCTTGAGGAAGACCTATCATCCTCCCAGATTCCTTTTGAAATCTGCCAGTAGTTGAACTCTTTACTGTTATATAATTTTTAACATGGAAAGTTTGAATTATCCTGTCTCTCCCTGCTGCCCATAATGACATAACATATGTCACAGATGATCACAGCATATCTGAAGATTATTGGTGAAGTAAAGCACTCACAGGTGAAAAGACTGTTATAAGTTGATCAAGCTATAGTGCCAGGGCTGACCCTTAATGAAATGAGCTGAGCTTCAAACACATGTGTGCAGGGGCCCATACACACACGCACACAAGCAGGCACACACAAAAGATACATAATAACTTCCACAATTGTTACATGGGACTTTTGTAGCCAGGCCTCTAAACTGCTTAAATATTAAAATATGCTGCCAAAATAGAATCCTGGAGATGGAGAATTCTTTAAGGAAATTCTCATGACTCTCAGAGTCAAAGAATTGCTTCCCCATTAAACACTTAGAATCTCTGAACTCCAGGTTAAAAGAACATGGGTCATAAATACGAAGATTTCTGGATTTGTGTGGTAGCCCCACCAAAAGAACCAGTAAGCTTATATATTCTTTATGAGTCCATAGTTACTACATAGAAAATATAGTAGATACTCAATAAATATTAGATTGAATAGTATGAGAAGAAAATTTGAAATCTTAGAACAGCTTTGATTTTGTCAAGACTCCAAATCATATCAATACGATGGGTATTTTTAGAAATGCAGAGGAAATACGCTTTCTAAGATTCTAGTCTGAGCATATCTTCCCCTACTTAAAAACTTTCAGTAGCTGAGAAGTGCATTTAGCATAAATTCACACATCTTCCCATGACTATGGAGTCCCTAGGTCCATCTCACATTGCCCATGCCTTCTCCCCTGTAGGTCTACTTGCTCAGTATATCTCTGGTGTTTAGAACATACCTTAGTCTTTCTTACCCCCAGTTGTGCCATTCCCTTTGCTTGGTAAGCTCTCACCTTTCCACCCCAATATTCTCATGACTAACACCTCTTATTTCACATCTCAACAAAAAGGTCACGTCTACATCAAGACTTTCTCTTATTGCCTAAATTAGGTCAAACACTATGTTTGTTTGATTACTTCCTTGTTTCATGATCTCAGTCTCTTGCTGGTTTCCTCCATGAGCCTTAAATACAACTTGCCTGAATTTCCTCCTGTCAGCCCTGACTGTGTGCGTTTCCTATTTACCATGTCTAAATGCTCCATAAACACAGCGCCCCTTTCTGTCCTGCTCACCATTACATTCCTAGCAACTAGCTCAGTGCTGGAGGATGTCTGCTGATTTTAGCATTGAAGAGTAGGTCCCAGGCAACTTGAATACTACCATCTCCACCTAAGCCTCCATCTCTAGGGGAACATTTTTAAGTAAAATGATTGTAAAGCATCTTCTGAACCATGTTTTTCACACTTGTTCTTGGAGCAGTGAGTCATTAACAACTCTAGTCTGAGGGTCAAGTGATTGACACTTGGATGGTTGCACCATTTAAGCACAAGCCATTTGTAAGTCGTTCTGGTGAATATAAAATTGCATACTTAAAGGGAACATTCCCTTTTGGAAGTCTGGCTCATTAGTAACATGGAGGAGTAATGGAGTGTGATCAGAGCATCAGTACTTCTCTCAGAGCCAGTGGTGCCTGGGCCCCTATCTAATAACCAATCCTGACTCGACAGCACCAATGCCCCCTATGCCCACACACCTTGGGTCCCAAAAAATCCTGCCTGAGGGCAACAGCCACATGCCTTTCTCCTGGCCTGCCTCGTTCAAAGACTCACAGATCATTCTTCCAACTTCTAAAGCACACTGTTGCTTATTTGGATAATAAAGAGCAATCTAAGTATTAACCACATAAAATGTTCAGAGTTAAATGCATGCTCTTAGCTGTCAAAAAAAAAAAAAAAACACCTCTTTATTATTAATAGCTCTCCCCCACCCAACCTTCTACATTTATGTCTCAGTTTTGTGTAAGTTGATAAATTTGGTTAGGGTTCATTTTCACTTCTTGACAGTTGCTTTGCTTGTTTAAAATTCTCAGAAGCACATACCGTATGGAGATGAAATGCAGAAAGTCCCTAGGAAATTTAACTGGAAAGGCAATGGCTCTGTCTGTCAGTTTTTATCAGAAATCTTGGTTCTTCTTCCTAGCTCTGTATGTCTTGCTTTGAGAAGTGAACGAAAGGTCAGCTGGCATTCAAGTCTCATCAAGTTACCCCTAATCGTAAAGAAGGCACACTTTAGATTTTGAACAACTAACAAGTGTTTTGGCACTTCTCGTGTTGCTAGCAAGGCAGGTCATGTTTGTTGACAGTGTAATAACCGCATAAAGCTACTTCAGTTGTCCAATTGAAACTTTATCGAATTGATGAATTTTTGAGTATACTCATGCTCTCAGAAAAGTTCGACATTCTAAAACTGAAATAAAGAGTTAGTATAATTACAGCATTGAAAGGGCATCCACACAGGATTTTCAACACCATTAGCAGCATCAACAGAGAAGCAACACTAAACATCAAACTTCTAGTTAGAGGGAAAGACATGTACATTAAAAGTTAAAAGACAAAGTAAGGGAAGAACTTATAAGAACATGAAAGTACATTCTTCCCATTCTTTAAACTCTGCAATGGTATCCCACTGCATCTAGGAAAAAAAATTAAAGCTCATTACCAGGACCTAAACAACCCCATGTGATCAGTCAATACCACTTCTGTATCCTGTTGTCCTTCCACTGTTTCCTCACCCGCTCCATGCCAAGCTTGTTTCTGTCCCAGGGCCCTTGCACTAGCTGTTCTGACTGAAAATTCATTAACCCAGATGGTAGAGAACATCTCAGCTGCCAGAATATCCCCCTTTTCTCACCACCCCTACCCCTGCTTTGTTTCCTTCATAGTGTTTATAGTTTAACAATAATCTGAAATTTTCTCACTTACTGCTTTGTTTACTTGTTTATTATTTGTCTTTCTACTCTAGAATGTAATTTCCATGAGGGAAGGGACTTTGTATATTTTAATTCCTGTTGCATACAGTCCTGTCTCTCAGGATCCATGGGGGTTTTGTTATAGGACCTGTGTGAATACCAGGTCCACAAATGCTCAAGCCCTTTATATAAGATGGTATAGTATTTGCATGTAACTTTTACACTTTAATACCTAATACAATGAAAATGCTATGTGAATAATTGTTATACTGTATTATTTAGGCAAGAAAAAATCTGTAAACATTTATGCAGATGAAAGTTTTAAATATAGTATTTTTTTAAACCAGGGTCTCAGTATATTATTCAGGTTAATCTCATACTCTTGGGCTTAAGCCATCTTCTTGCCTCAGTCACCCAGTAGCTGGGACTACAGATGCATGTCACTGCACTCTGGTCCAATGCAATATATTTTGATCTGTAGTTGGTTGAATCTGCAGATACAGAACCTATTGATCAGAGAGAGCTAACCATATAGAGAATTTACATCTGCCACAACATGTGTTTGGTAGATTTTCATTGAAAAGAGAAATTCATAATAAACAAAATATTAATAATAGTAGCAAAGAGTTTAAGACTTTTGATATTAAGGCATTAAATAGTGCTTTGAGGAAAGCACTAGATGGGTGCCTGGAGAACGTGTGCTGATTGAAATATGAGTAGAATCGACACAAGGACTATTGCAGTTCAGGGGAGATGGAGCTAAAGAAAACCCATCAGAAAAGCACCCCTATGTAGGTGGCTGCAAAGAAAAGTTGAATGTGAGTACAGGAGGCTGAGAGGAAGGAGTTCACTGAAACAAATAGGAAAGAAGACATAACACATATAGTATACTGGGGTTGTAAAAATCAAGTAGAAATCATAGGACCAGGTTCAAGTAGGAAAAGGATGGGAAATGAGATCAGTGCCTCGACTGCAAAAGGCAGTGAATGCAAGGTAAAGGCAGGGTGGGGAGAGAGAGAGAGAGCATGCATCATTAATAGCTAGAACAGAGATGATAAAGCTATCGATGAACAAGGATTGGCCACCATGATTATCAGAATCATGAAACCTACTGCCTGTAGGTAAGGTGGAGTCAGAAGGTATGTGATCATAGGGGCAGCACAGGAAGCTTCTAGAGTCCTGCAACCTTCTGTCTGTTTGTTGAAGACTGGTGTTGATATTATATATAAACATGTATGTATATGTTTATATTATATATGTACATAAATAATACCTTGTGAATGCAGTCTTTCAGAATAAAATATTAGCTTTCTAAAGAGTTTGGGAACCTGGGCACTGTAATCAGATTACCTGTATATAAATGTAAGCTTTGCCACTGACCACAGTTGTGTATTCTACAGCATGTTTCTCAATTCTTCTGAGCCTCAACTCTCCTCTTGGTAAAAATGGAGGTAAAGTACTATCAACATTATGGGTTTTCATGTGAATTAAATGAAGCAAAACAGGTAAATCATTTAGTAGAGTACCTGGCAGACAGTTAACACACATTATTGGTATCTATTCATACTATTAATTCGTGAGATTTTGGCTCCCAGTTTGCATTTATTTGAATCACATATTCACTATTTTGTCCACCCATAAACCAAAGAGCATGTCGTGTTACTGTTGAAAATGCACTGATAACTAAGGATACTCAGTTGACAAAACTCCTTCCCAGTGATCTGCATTGTAGGTGCTCTCTTGTATGCCCCCACTGTATGACAGAAGATCCAGTGACTAAAGGTTTGAAGATTCATGCACATGCTTAGGCTTTTAAGATGCAATGTTTTTTTCTAAAATGAATTATTACTGCAATACTGATCTTAATCTCAATCGCAGTCATAGAAACTATAGGATTCATATGCCAATTATGATATTATTAAGAATTTGCTTTCATATCCCTTCCTTGTAAAAATCATATCAAGTCATACATATAAACCCATAATGCTGCTTTTAGCAATAAGTAGCTTTTTTAAATTTAAAAACTTCTTATTATGTTGACATAAAGGCATTAAATAGTGCTTTGAGGTAAACATAAAATGCATGGAAGAGACTTGGTACTTCTATGTACCAAGCTTAGATTTAAGCATTTAACAAATATCATAATTACGCTCAGAGGTATTGAAGGTTAGAATATAGGGAAGTGACAAGAGTACAGTTTGAAGATCAGCATATCAGAATCACCTAGTATATTATTTTTCTAAGGCAGCTGTAGCAAAGCACCACAAACTAGGTGACTTGAAACAACATAAATATGTTATTGCATAGTTCTGGAGCCTGTTGTAAAAATAAGTGTAATTTTACATGCCAAAGTTTTTGCATGGCAGCATCAAATTAGTTGTTTGAAAAGGGGTTTTAGTCAGAGAGCACAGACATAAAAATATGCATTTTCTATTATTCCCAGAAAAATGGAAATTTCATGTTGGTCCTTCAAACTCCTTAAACAACAAAACAAATAAGTGAACTGAAACACACATTCATAACAAGTTCCCACTCTTTAAAGTATTTGCTACAAGCATATTTCTCTATACATTTACTTGAATGCTTAATAATAATGTTAGCTTTCCATCACCTGGACAAAATACCCGAGATAAGTCAACCTGTGCAGAGAAAAGTTTTGTTCTGGCTCACAATTTCAGAGGTTTCAGTTCATGGTCACTTGTCCCTGTTGCTTTGGGCCTGTGGCAAGGAGCACAGGGTGGAGGAAAGTTGTTCCCCTCATGACAGCTGGGATGTGAAAAGAGAGAGGGGAAAGGACCAGGGTCCCACAATCCCCTTCAAGGACCTAACACCTCCTGCTAGGCCCCACCTCTTAAAGGTAATACTACCTCCCAATAGTGCCACCACGGGCAGGGGGACCAAGTCTTCAACACCTGGGCCTTTGGGGGAAAGGTAAGATCCAAACCCCAGTAATAATAAGTGAAGACAAAATATTTTTAGGTAAACTCTCCTGCTTTCCTGGCACAGGAAGGTGGAGTCTGTGAAACTAGATGTATTGACTCAATGTTAATCATTAACATGTTTTATCCTTTGCTTCTCATTTTCTCCCACTCTTCCCTAAAATAGACGTGGCCACTCAGCCTTGTACATTTTGTCACATTTTCTATGAAATCAAGGTCCATTTGAAGTGGCACCCTCTTTCTCCACAGAAAAGTCTTAACTGTGCTTCTCCAAACATCTTCACCATGGCTGATTTTAGGACTGTCAGCAAAAGAGTCTCTACAAAAGAGTTCAGTGTAGAAAAACTTCCAATTTTCGTGTTGCCCTATTTTACTTGGTCACTAGCCTGGAAGAAATTGGCACTCCAGGTGCTTGACACCACCCCGTACTAGTTTTTCACAGACATGTATCCATTATAGTAGTTTGTGGAAATGTGTAAACAAGGCCTCTGGCCTTGAGCTGGGGCTTCACAGAGATGTCTACATTTCTAAGATAAGAGAAGTTACCAATTGGGCTCCACGGTCACACCTGGCAGGAGGAGGGAAGAAAGGGGAGAAGAAGCTCTCCCCTTCTCAGGTGTTAACTTTGAAGGATTAACCTGCCCAGAACAGTGAAAGAAAAACTGCTTTTATGTGAACTTTTACAGAAGTGAACTTCTGAGGCCCTCCCCTAACATGCTGAGTATAAAATTCTGAAACTACCTGAACTCGGGATTCAGGGTATTGATTGATTACAGCAAAAGATGGGCCCTCTGAACCTGGCTGCAGCCAAATAAAACTGTTTGTTTCTTGCTATCTTCGGTGCCTTATCTCATCTGTCCCTACAGCACATTGATATCTCCACATCCCATGGGTTAACAGGTATCCATGCACAGTTGTAGATAAGATAAGCAGTCCAATGATACTTATTTTCATCTTGTTTTAGTCTGCAGAATAACTGACTAAAATCAAATAACTTGATTTCATAGAAAAAAACTATAGTAAATAATTTCCAACCATGTACTATGAGATTTCCCCCACAAATCAATGATCATAATAAAAACAGTAATAATAAATAGAGTTTAAAAATTTCTCCCAACTCTGTCTTACACCACATGAGGAAGCAGTAAATGTTCTCACCACTTCCAAACATTTCTGTTTTTAACAACCTCTGTAATCTCAAGGAAAGAACCATTTTTCTTATGCACTTTTAAAACTTAATAGTCTGTAATACATTCCCTTTCTGAGTGTGAGAGAATGAAATACAAAAACAAATGCTTATTTGTTCACTCTGCTGAAAATGTCTAACGTTAGAAGAAACTTTGGTTTCCACAGAAAATACTGGCTTCCCCATTAGCCATCTGCTAGATGGCGGAATGTTCTGTGTGGCTTTCTCAGCTGGAACATTTGGGAAATGAATACATTGTTGCAAAAAAAAACTCACATTGTTGGCCATAATGTTTGTGATAATGTTGTTGACTTACCAGATGTCCTGGAAATTCCTGGGGTGGAAGTATTTCTAGTCGCTCCAAGCTCCTGAGTCAGTAGTAGAGTGGTGTTTGGTCTATGAGACTCTAGCTATTTCTCATGATTTATGGTGGAATTTTTCGTTCAGTCAGTCATTCTGCGGACTAAAACAAGATGGAAATAGTTTCCACTGAGCTGCTCAGCTTATCCCCAATTGCACATAAATACCCAATACAGAAAATGATCTACTATTTGTCATTTCTCAAAATAATTCCTTCTCCAACCGCATCTATGTGCATCTATTCTTATGTAAGATTAAATAGCATGACCTTCCCTGCACTTGTCTTCAGCTGGTGAAGAAGCAACAAAGTCTAACAGTTGAATGCTTTGCTCACTCATTATGCTTATGGAGTTTGTTTGAAATGTGAATGACTTGTTTTCACCCTGAATCTTCCCTTTTGAAATTAGATTAATGGAGTGACAATAAAGTGAAAAGTACTACACACTTTGGCATGCAAATAGATTAGAATTCTTCTCTTGCAAATGGAATTATCTCTTACCAGCCTGCTTCTCTACCTGTTTTCATTTAAAGCAACAGAATTCTCTGTGCAGAGTGAACACTTGTTCTAAATGGGAATCCATTTTATTACTCCATAGACTTCTGACAGCTGCACCAATCAGGAGGGATTATATGTATGTGGGTTTTTTTTTATCTTTTACTCCTATCAGAATGAAATAATATCATAATATCATATCTCAATGATATTTAATGGATGCTTTAATTTATATTCCACCATGCAATTGCAGTTCATTTGTTCCTTGGAGTTTACATAGTATAAGGGCAAGGTATGGACAATCCAGTCTTATGTCACTCATCTTTATAAGCATGTCCTGGCCTGGGGCTTCTGCCATCAACTTGTGCAATTGCTATTGAGACAATCCTCCCCCAGAGACTCCTCCAGGTTTGAAGATTCTTGCTGTTGCTTAGATACATGGGAATATCTGACAAGCTACCTATGCCATGTGTTCTTAGGCCTTATAGCCGTCCTTCTCTGGGATTTCCTACTGTGGGGTTCTCCATCTAGAAAAGGCATTTAATCACTGTTTCCCTTAGGCTTCACACATCTCTTTTAGATTGTGCTCCTTCCCTGTCACTCCCCATCACTCTTTGTATAAAGCAAGCCCAAACTCCCATCTCCTGGGCCCACCAAAGTCTGTGTTCTCATTTGCCCTTAATTTCTCTTCATTCTATTCTTCACTCACTTTCATTCTCCTTAAAGGAACCAGGTTTAAGGGATTCAAACTTGTGTATGCCTTTTTCTTTTTTTTTCTATCCTTGCCCCAAAAGTGCCAATTACGAAGCCAATTGCCTGCTTGAATATAGGAAGGAGGGTGAGAAAGGAAACACAGAAGAAACTTCACATCATCCATTAATATTTGAAAATATTAAGCCACCACCTAACTAATCAGAACAGAGAGATAAACAGGAGAGAATGCTGAAATAGAGCACGGAGGATTGATAATTCTATCAGCAATTTTTTGTTCAAAGAACTCTTCTCCAACTACCATTCTTAGAGGGTGATATCCATGTGATACTTCAGAGTCATGGTCCTCACTATGTTTTGTCCCAGTAAACCTGACCGACTCTGAATTTGACAAAAATTGCAAAAGTTATTCCAATGTAGAATTAAATAAATACAAAATGGTGGCAGAAAAAGAATATTGACCATTGTATCATCATCCATCAATACCATGTGTTCTGATGGAAAGTTTTTCTTATTAATTCAGTGTCTTCTATTTTAGGAATATCTCCATAAGAAAAAACAAACATGAAAATTTAGAGTGGAAGACACTTAGAAATTATCTCATTCGCTGGCTTTCAATCTTGACTATATATGTCACAACTATATGCATGCCCGGTCCTATCTTGAACTTACTGGATCAGAATATGTATAGGTGAGTGCCAGCCACTGGTATGTTTTAAAGCTCCCAGGAGGTCCTAACACACACTGGAGGTTAAACTCATCATTCCCACCTGCCTTTCCTATTTAGGCAGGTAGGGTTCTGATTTCTCCAAGGTACAACATCCTAAGTAGAAAAGCAATGGCTTAAAACTGCTCCTCCCAAACCTTTATTATCCATTCTTTTCACCACACCCCACTGAATCTCAACACTTAAGCAGTATTTTGGAGTCTCTGCAAAAAGGTTCTGCTCCAGTTTATTTCAATGATGAAGAGAACACGTAGAAGTGAATCACATTTTATTGACGTGGTTTTCCCATTCCCCAAGCTCTAACTTTTCTTCTTTCCCCAAAGAATGTGTCCACATCTCCCCAGCCCCACTCTGTCCACTTGTTTGATAAATGTTAAACAACACATTTATGAGAGAGCATTCCATTCCAGATTGACATTTTAAAGCCCCGAAGTTTAATTGCTGTGGATAACCATCGATCATCACTGGGATGCCCCTGGGATGGTGGACTTTGAGGGATGCCATCCATCTCGTGGCAATATTGTGGCTGGCTGCCTTCCCCTCTTCATCACTGGTTGATGGGACTGATGGAGATCGGCTGCTGCACTTTCAAAGTGCCTCCCTGTTCTCTCACCTGCTCTGCATGACTACTGAACTGAGCCGTGTTGTGACAGTGTGCTTGCTCTTCCCTGTTCAGATTAATGAATACAGCTTTAGCTGTTAATTCAAAGCTAGTCAAGCTTATATCCAACAATTACAGACCAATTTTCATATTCAGCTTGAGTGTATACGTGGAAGAGTGTGGGAGAGGAATGCAATTTGGAGTGATTCTTTTATATCTAGGGGGAACACAAAGAAGGAAGAGTAAGGGATCCTGAAGACAGTACCTGAAACTCTCATTGGGCCTAGCTACAATAAAATGTTTCAAGCCTCAACATCTTTGCAAGCTACAACAACGTGACCCTGGGGGTTTGAGCTTCCTGCCCTGCAGCTAGACTGCAATCCATCAAAAATAACAAGCACATGGCAGGCCCCAGTGCACTTCTGCCTTCCAGGAGGGCCAGCAGCTAAGCCAGCATTTGAAGAGGCTCCAGAGTCAGAACTCTGACTCTCCTCCTTTTCCTTTCTTCCTTCTGCAATAAGAAATGAAATGTTTGCTTCTACACAGAATTATGTAAGTGACCTTATATGCCCCCTTTCAGGATCATCCAGGGCAATGGAAACTGAACACTTTGGTCTCAACTCTGGCCTGCCCTCCCTCATAAAGTTACAGGGACAAATGCCCTGTCTTGCATGGAAAAGCTGTGCATGGACCCCAGATGCCAAATACTGTCAAAATGTACTCTTACCAGAAATCTTATTTACAGAAAGGGGGAAATAAGCCTGGCCAGATGATTCCTGCCCCTGTTTACTAATGGTAGAGGTCCTTCAGTGGAACCCATGTCTAGCCAAGGTATGTAAACTTAGCCCTGGGATTGGAAATTTCTTCTTAGTCATTTTTACTGGTCTTATTTTTGAAGGATGTGTCCCATAGTTGAAACACAATAGCCAGCAGTGGGTGGTAGTTTTGGTAGTGGCAATCACTCTAGTTAATTTTCTTTCTGAATTTTTTTTTGTTCTGCCTTAGTATTTAGCAATTGGCTTTGATATAAGCCTAGCTCCGATGTACAAGGAAGGATCAAGAACAGAAAGGGTCATCATTATTTGGGCAGTGTACCTACAGGGAACATGTAGATGCTAGTGATAATCACAGTTGGAACATCTGCCTTCAGGGGATAAAACTTAGGCAAAGAGTCAGAGGTAACACATGCAAGATTCATTTTCTGTATCTCTATTTTGTTCCAATGCTTGGATTCACTGATGCTTTTAAAGGATGTCTATTAATCTGCCTATAAACTAGTGCTAAAAAGATGTAACTTTCACAATTGATGCTAGGAATAAACAGGATAAGCATAAAGTATGTGGAACAGTGTCTAGTTCATAGGTAAGATTTAATAAATGGTAGAGTGGAAAATATATCAACAATAGTTGCTGTCTTCCTAATCAGGGACATATACTTTAAAGTTTATATCTAATCATGGACATATATTTTAAAAAATGGAATAAATGGGCATTGATTGAGTAAAGGATAGCTATGAGAGAAGTTGAAATAATACTTTATTAAAAGTACTTTAATAAAAAAATATAATCAGTAACAAGAGACTCTGAATAAGGCAGTCAGAGAAGCCACTCTGAGGAGGTGATATTTGCACCAGAGAAGGAGACAGGATGTGAGAATGCCTCTGGGTACAACAAGCAGAAATCACAAGATCTGTGAGGTGGGAAAGAGATGAGAGTAGCTGGAATGTGGACAGGCAAAGCTGGGAACCGGGTGAGGTGAAGCCAGATAGTTTTGATCAGACTCAAAATTCATGCTACTCAAAAATGTGGTCTGGACATTACCCGGAAGCTCACTGTAATTCAAAAAATTCAGATCTTGCCCCAGAAGCTGCATTTTGACAAGATCTCTGGGCAATCCCTTTGTGTTTTTAAGAGTAATAAGCACTAGTTTAGGAAGCCACCGAAAAGTTGGAACAACACAATGGTATGATCCACTTAATATTTTTAAAAGGTTGTTCTGGATGCCATGGTGAGCATGGATTAGAAGACCATGTTTTTATTGTTATTTTATTATTAGATATGATGCTTCTGCTAGTTTACTGCTCCATCTCCTTCCAAGACAGTCTTGCTATAATTTGGCCATTTTCTTCCTGAAGGCTCACCCCAGGCCTCCAGCATGAACTAGTCTTTTCCTGATTTGTGTTGTGCTCAGTGCCACTGCCCACCTGCCTTGTACTTTCAAGTGTCATCTGCTCCTGTATTTCTCAGAGCCCAGCTCTGATCACCACATCAGGAAGCTGCACCCTTTTATATCCTGATGGTCTCCTCTGTAGCTAGAGATAGCACCTGCCTTTGATATTGTACCCCCACGCCTTCAGCTGGTTCTTCCAGACCCAGCCTCTGCCTCAGCGGTGGTTTTCACGCTATGGCCATCTGTTCCCACTGTGTGCCCCTTCCATGCCCCAGGAAGGACCAAGTTAAAAATGAGCATTTCCAAGTGACTATGATTAGATTCCAAAGATGAGAAAGGAGTTCATATGTAAATGCCAGCCATCTTCACATGAAAAATAAAACTTTTTAATCAATTGTTGGGGGGAGCTGTTAATGAGCTAACCACTTTTAATTCAATATTTGACAGTATTTGCAACAAAATTACATTTAACAAGACAGGAACCTCTATGGGTTTTTAGCAGGCAAACGAGGTAACAGAATAGTGTCTGTTAAGGAAAAGAAAGATAATCAAAGGAGCCTTCATGACTGTCGCTGAGTCTGAGTGACAAGACTACCAACAGTAACCCCCAAAGACAGATGATACTGGCTGTCTGGAATAAGAAATAGAATCGACAATTTCCCTGTACTTAGCATAGAACAGTCTAAATGCCAGGCCTGATGGAGCACGTTGGTTGTTGGGAATGGCTGGAGATCTTGCTCAGCTAAAGCTGTCAAGGAGGCTGGGAGCCAAGGGTAAAGAGCTTAATGACTTCTAATAGACGTTAACAGGTAACTTTTTCAGTGAGGCTACAAGTAGCTACAATCCCTCTTCATTATGTGGCAATGGCAAGGAATACTTTTTTCTCATTCTGTGTTCTTTTCTGCGGAGAAATCAGTTCTTGATGCCGCTCAGCATCCTTTTGGAATGGCATCATGAAACTTAGTCCTTCTATTAGAAGGGCTCAATCAGACCCACGAAATGAGGGCAGCATTAAAGAGAGGTGTTGAGACTCGGGACGGAGGAGGGTCAGAGGGAGCGTTGTGAGGTTTTAATCAGGTCACCATGCATTTCATCCTTGGGCTGCTCTGGAGATCTGAGTTAGGCAGCTGGGAGTACCACAGAGGCATGGCACCAAAATTGTCCTCATTATGCACTTTCTTGAAACCCTCTGAAGAAGGGCACCTTTGTCACCTCAAATGGCTATGTCATCACCTTTATTCCTGTTCTAACTCTGGCTTTAATGGATTTTCTGAGCTTCTAACTTTGAAACCATATAGAAAGGACAACATCAACTGAGCACCATCGCTGTTAGGCAGATCAAATGTCATCAGTCCTTGGGTACAGCTTTAACATCAGAATGATGTTCAAATTTGGGTGTTTTAAAGTCAAGCAAATAGATTCTGTATATTTTCAATGGTTTCTAAAACAGTCTTCAGGAAGAAGACTCATTTTCCCTCAGTTTAACACTGTATCCTTTCTAAAACAAAAGAAGACAAAATGCCATTTTTATACAATTTTGGAGTGAGGGAAAGAATGTGAAAGAAAAGGAAAATAGCTAACAAAACATTCACATTGCTATATAAGGAAAAAGAACCTTTGGATACAAAGTTCATATTTGACAGGTAATGTGACAATAAAAGGGGAAAAACATGAATTAAAATGCAATGAAAAGTTCATACTCTCCGTGCACAGAGAAACAAGTGAATGTCTTAAAATTGATCAGCTCTCTGACTATAAGAAGGGCTTCACATGATTGATGAATGCATAGTGCTCTTTCTTTTAGGTGCATGTTAAACATAGTGATGAGATTAATTTGAGTCCCTCTTTTTAAGAGAATATGCAAAAATGCATGTTTTGCATATAGTGGAAAGCTAAAAGTACTTTTAGACAAACTCAAAATCAAGTCTAGGTTTGTGGTAGATAACTAAAGACTCAACCTATTTAATATAAAGATCAAATGCTCTAAATATTTAAATTCACTTGAGAGTTAAACCTATGAATAGAGTCAGACTGAGAAACATGGAAGGGAGATCCAGTAACAGTTCTCATAGTCACAATCCACCAGGCAAGGCCTCAAGTTATCTTCAATAAAACCTAGTATATATATATATATATATATATATATATATATATATATATATATATTGCACTCAAAAAAATGTAATTGCTCTGTTGCATTAGAAGACTATAGCTTTTATCTTATAGAATCATTTTGAAGAAAAATGCATTTTATGCTTGTGTTAAATAAAACTACTTTAAAACAAAAACATAAACTAGTAGACCAACCACTAAGCATACATGACAAGAAATGGGTTTTAAAAATTTTGGAACAGAAACAGATTGTGTGCAAAAAGTGTAGTTCTCAAAATTGACTGTTCATTAAAATCATACAGGAAGTTTCTGGAGAAAAAAGACTCTGAGATCCACTTTAAAATCTCTGAATCAGAATCATTTCATGGACCCCAGATTGTTTCCTATAGTTAGAGTCTCTGCTTCTTTTACACACTGAATTAGCATGCTTTTGAACAGGGTTTGAGATGAGGCCTTCAATTTAATGCCAAAAAATTTGGAAGCCACCATATTTACAGTTATAACAGCTGCTGAATGAGGAATGGACCAGGGCTCAACTATTGGGAATCGCTGATATAGAACATAAGCTTCATGAAGACAGGAACTATCTTCTCCCCGCTGTTTCACTAAACCCTTAGAAGATGCATCACAGGTGATCACCAAACATTCTTAGACTAACTAGGGAACTGGGAGGTCTCTATCAAAATTTCATTCTCTCTCTCTCTCTCTCTCTCTCATCTCTCTCTCTCTCTCTCTCTATCTCTATCTCTCAAAAATGGAAAATTTAGTAATGCCATACCTCATGGTAATACAAAAGAGTCTGTTATGGTTTGGATCTGGAGTAGTCCCCAAAGTTTCATGTGCTTAAGGACTGGTCCCCAAAACAGCAGGGTTCATAGGGGTTCTTGGGAAATGATTGGATGTGAGGGCTCTGGCCTCAACAGTGGCTTAATCCATTGATGAGTTCATGATTTGGTGACGTTATTTGGAGATGGTAGACACTATAAGAGATGGGACCTAGTTGTTGGTGTTGCATCCTTGGGGGCATGCTCTTAGAGACTACATCTTGTCCCCAGCACCTTTTTCTCTCCCTCCTTCTCTCTCTCTCTCCCACTGTTCTTTCCCATGCCATGAGCTGAGCAGTTTTCTTCTGCCATGTCCTTCTGCCATAATATTCTGTACCATCTCAGACCCAAACCAGTGGAACTGGCCAACCATCAACTGGAACTTCTGAAACCATGGCCAAAATAAATCTTTCCTCTTTTGTTTTTCTTTTCTCATTTATTTTGTCACAGTGACAAAAAGCTGACTAACACAGGACTGGAGTGAAAGTCCTTCACTGAGATATTAAATCCCCCAATTTTATAATGTCTTGGAACATCTGGACCAAACAACTTTGCCTACATTGACTTTTGAGACCTATGAAATTGCTCAGCCATGTATCTTCCTTTGTGCTAATCACAATGATAGGCTCACAGGAGGTGTTCGATACATAGCATTCATTGAACTAATCAATGCATTCTCTTTTACAGTCATTAAGATAATTCAGATTCATTAGTTACAAGGACAGACTTTATAGTGTGCCTCTTATATATTTTTTTTAAATAAATGGACACTAAAACAAACCTATGAACTATAACTAAGCTATGTGAAAGTCACATTAATTCACCCAATTCATAGATCAAGAGAAAGCTGTTTCATATTTCTTAAATTACAGATAAAATTTTATCAATCTTTTATTAAGTCCATAATACCCATTTCTGTGTATTTGCCAGCTAGTCAGAGTAAGAGATAGAATCATTTTTTTTTTTTGGATTTCTGGCAGCCTATGCTATTGGACCTCTCCACCAATTGACAGAGTTCTGTCCAATGGGAGTGAACACAGTGTGGCCAACTGCTGCACTGCCTTAAAAGTGAAACTGTCTGTCCTTGCCTCTCTCTGCCTTTTCCACTGGATGGCATCTGGACTTGACAATGACCCAGCATCAACTAAACAGATATGGAATATAGCCCAGAGAATGATGCAGCCACAAGATTGAAGGAACCTGGGTTTCCAAATGATTGCCCTGAGCTGTGGCTTTTTCCCATTCTGAACTGCTCACCTGTGGTCTGTTATATAAGAAAGAAATAATTTTCTCCATGACTAAATCCCTGCATTTGTGTGTTTTTGTTTTAGTAGCTTACCCCAAATATTATATTTCCTTCTCCAAGGTTCTGTGATTCCATTTTTATCCAAAGGGGCAAGCATCTAATGTTTATCTGCAAGGAGTATCCTGTTTGCCAGTTTTCCCCAAAGGGGATAGCATGGGTTAAAGCAAGTATTCTACTTTGTAATCCTACACAGCTGACAACCACCAATAGAGAATGTTCTCAGGACAATTGTGCCAAATAATGAAAAAAGGTGAGACCAAGAAGCTAAAAATATTATGATACATAGTTGTTTTTGACCTGGATATATCATCTGAAGGTGCATTTGGTTTGGCATCTTGTAAACACATTCTCAGTGACAGAAACAATATTTTTTAGTCTATTTCTGGGCATGTGCATAGAGTTAATTAGCAAACTCCCAACTTACTATGCATGCAAATTCCAAAGTTCAAGAAGTGGCAATTTGCCCACATAAACCTTATGCAGTTTTTATTGTTTTGTCAGATCTGCTTACTTAAATGCATAAATTAAGTACTATGTGTTGCACCGACTTAAAAATATGGCAGGATTCTTTAGGAGAAGTGAAAATTAAAACGTCAGTAAGAAAAAAGCTTTGCCATCTCACCCTCAAAACCATGCCATGGGAGGAAAGTCAGTTTTGGAGATGTGTTGGCTACCAGGCCAAATGTAGCAACAAAATCTGGTGCCACTCCTAGGTCCACCCCACCCCAACACCCTCACATTCTCTTGATACCAGAGAGACCACATGCAGATCATTGAGTAGGCATGAGCTTCAGCAATAACAACTAAGCCCACCTCTCCTTTATCAAGTGTTTCATTCAACACTTCATAACCAACCAATCTTTGATCATGGGGTTCAGAATATCCTTTTTATTGTTTTATACAGAATGACCCACTTGGTTCTTATTTTTGTCTGAACTGCCTATGCATTCCTGCTGAAAGACTACATTTGCCTTTGCCCTGCCTCCTTCATGACAGGGACTATCCCTCACTAAAAAAAAAAAAAAAAAGAAAGAAAGAAAGAAAGAAAAGATTTTTTTCCCATAGAACTCTGCAAAATTGCTTTATGCCATAGTTATACACTCAGTAGTTTTTAAATATTTGGCTTAGGAATACTTTGAAACACATATTCCTTATTCTTATTCAATGGTTTATAGCATGGATTTTAAGTCACTTAGGTATTCTTGAAGGCATTGAAGATGCTCTGCCAGTTATAGTTGGCATTCCAAAAACACACAAACATACAAACATATGCACACTCATATTTACTCTTGATAAGATAGCACAGGTTAGCAGGTACACATTGCTTTGCTTTAGGCTGGAATAATTTTAATTCAGCATGGCAGTACTGCTTATCTTGTTACAAGCTGGGCAGGAGCTCTATCAACAAATAATGATATTTATATGTGTGTATATACATATATATGAATGAATTCTTAATGCTATTTTTGGTAGACGTATTTTTTCGAAACTATGGGACTCCTGGAGAGTGAAAAATAATAAAGCTTAGAGTTGCTTAAAATTAAGATGAACCTATCATTTCCTCTGGAGATTTAAAAATTCTCTCCCAAGGTGATTTAAACAATTTCTACATAATACTGTGAAACTATCAAATAGGATAATCACGCAAAATTTTGCTATCTTCCACCCATCCCTACTTGATTTTGTTGCTAGAGCAGGTGACGCTCCCTTATCATCAGTTGCCAAAGAGAAAAGCAGTCCCTCCTATTTCATCATTTACTACTTAGAAAAGTAATCAAAATAGAACTCATGTCAATTTGTTCTCCTGACACTTTTCTATGTATAAAAATAAGGGGGAAATCCTCATAATTGCCTAGTCCATCCTCCCTTCTTCCCTATTTTCATTTTAAAATTTCAAAGTACATTTCTGACTGAATAATTCCCACCCCATTCACATTTCCAGAGGCAGTTTAATAGAACATAAAAAGAGAGGATGCAGCATCATATTTTATTGTCACTGTGGCTCTCTGCTCCAAGCTCAGCCATCTGAAAGATATCCACATCTCTGGGTCTCACGTTGAGTGTTTACTTTTTATCATTTCAAAGTGTTTCTCTCTGATAGCACTCCTGTCAAATTTATGAATAAGTCTGGAAATTTTCAAGATAAGCTGAAATCAGTCTTATTTGTTGGCTTCTGACTCGAATTCCCTCTACCTCGTCAGGGAAGAAGTTTCTGATTTTAGAATCCAACTGCTGTATGTTTCTTTGCCCCAACTCTAGCTGTAAATCACACTTGGTTTCACAGATTTGATAAAGCCTGTGAGCTTATAATGTCCCTGCCAGAACTAGCCAAGAGTTACTTCCTGGGGAATGAAGCCAGTCGGCAGCCCTTCCAGCCACATAAATATGACCCTATTAGGTGGAAGTTAGTGGGCCTGTCTAACGGTGGGGATTTGCCCAAACAACTCCACAAAGTAGCATGATCAAAGTGATAAAAGAAATTTTCTAAAATGACAGGAGGAAAAGGAAAACAACAGAAGCTTCTGTTTTGATTTTTGTCCTCTGTCCTCCAACTCTGCTTGGATTCCACAGCAAGCAGGATTTCCTACCAATACATGACCCGTTTCTATGTAAGAAGGCAAGCTTATCCACTAATACAGAACATCTCTCACACCTCAGCTCCTACATCACATCACAAGCTGCTGCTTTGAAAAGCAAGAGCATAGAGACTTAAATAGGTTTTGACAGTGGTGGAAGAAGGGGCAGAAGTTATAAAAATGCAGATATCAAGCTCACACAATTCATGTCTTTCCAATTTTAAAATATACCCTTTGATGGTGCTAGTGAAGACCAATGGTAATGGCAGAGAAGAACTATGCTGTCACAATTTCATATATTTTATCCATGAATAAAAAGGCTATATATGATACAGTTGATAATGCTTTGTTATCACAAGAGCTGCATTGCTCTGTTGGCCCTTATTTGACTATCAAAGACCATCTGCTAGCATGGAAATATGTGGTTTGAATATTCACTCAACATTTCCCTCTCTCAGTATATACAGAGCATCTACTACATATACATACTACATGCATTTGCCTTAGATATTATTGATACACAGAATGTACATGTATGGTTTTGGGGAGGAGAGGGAAAGTAAAGATAAAGACTTCAGAATTCCAGAGAAGTTTGATTATTTACCCAATGTATATGCACATTATTCCAGTTTATTGTGTTTCACTCTAGGCATGAGCTAAGGTCTGTAAGTTTTAATTTAAAAGTCATAGAATAAGGAACTCTATACTTTGAGTAGTAACTTATGATATTAATGTTAGCAAAACTATTCTACATAAATAATAATAATAGCATTGTTTTTATTCCCTAGTATTATCTTTAACAAAACAATTTGAAAAGAAAATGCAGAGAAAATAAAAAATCTGAGAGGAATTTTAAAGATTAAGTAGTCCCCAATTTTCATCTTATAGATGGGCAAACTGAGACTTCATGGTTTGAATTTGTTAGCATTGCATACATAGTTGTTGTGGGATATGGAAATTACTAATTGGCTCTGGAGATTGAGATTGCACCCAGTTTGACTTGTTGCTATCAGAAAAAGAATGATTGTTCAGACTCATGCATGTGTTATGGGTCTTCTTTGTTCAGGTGCTTTGAGAAAATTGAATATATGATTAAGATAGATTTTTCTTTGAGGCTTTGAAATGGTTTTCCTGACAGGGAGAACTTACTTTCAAATTTCTCTCTCAATATGGTCTTGACAAATTAATGGATGAAACTAAGATTAAAATATCTCAAATTAGACACTAAATTCTGTGAATTGTTTTCACTATGTAATTAGAATAAAAATCAAAATTGGGAAACTGCCAGTTCCCAGAGCTTTTCAGGTGTCTACAAAGGGGGAGCTCACTGTCTCTTCATCTTTGTATTAGGGACAAAAGTCACTGGAGAAGCATCGCCAGCCTTGGATAGACAGTAATGGGTTGTATTTCATCATATTCGAGGACCCTCCAAAAAGAACAATCACCTGGCCGCTGTAAGGAGACAACATAAAAAAAAAATTAAGTAGGCATTAGTGGACTGAAGGCCACTCATCTCGTCCTTGGGAAGCTGATGGATATGACTATGTCACTCAATAGCCAGCTTTGTGCCAAGTTGCTTGACACAGAAAAGGCCATTCTGAAGCTGTCATTTAAAGTAAATCTGCTCTAGCAGACCCTCATATAAGGCATCTCCTTCACAAAAAGATTCCTGTAGTACAAAATATAAACCCACTGCATAAGAAAATAACCATGTCAGTCCAAAGAATAAATAAAAGTGGTAACATAGTATGTTCCCATTTTCTTCCCATCACCCATGCCAAATAAAAAACATGACTCGGAGAACAAAAGGCACAGTGAAGAATTTTCATGGAGATAATTAGTAGAATCTCAGGAGAATACGCCAAGAGAAGTGTTCCGAGGATGCTCCTGTGGAGATTCCATCTTCCAGGAGCAGTGGTTAAAATAGGTCATCACGTCCTGAAATGACTCAATTTATTTACATTCTGAATCCAGTTTCAAATATTTACTCCACGGGCTGCACTGAAGAGAGAGGTGACACTTCTCCAATTGCCTTCCATTTAATAACTAGCAAAGGTGAAGGGATAATCCATTCTTTCACTCAGCCTACAAAATCAATTAATAGAATCCACAAACCTGGGAGAATTGCTCTAGTATCTCATGTTCAGAGAAATCTGAGAGCAAACCATATAATATGGTCCTGAAATGGTCAGTTTGAGATACCATTTTCAGTTCTGTGAATGTAAGTTTATGGATTCCTAAGATTAGATTAGAGAAATATCTGTCTTGGTTAACCATTATTTCTACATTTTTGTAGCACTTTCTAGTTTTCAAATCATTTCTACACTTATCACTTCATTGAATCTTCATAATACTATGACTTATCCATTTTAATATAGAGAATGAGGCTCAGAAAAGTGGTTCCACACAGTGGCGCAACAAGGGACATGCTCCAATCCACATGCAGCAGACTTGTCACATTTTGCTCACCAGCATTTAAAGGCCATCTCTAAATGGGGGGTGGGGAGGGGGTGGGAATTTGCTTTCATGTGTCCCTTGGGAGAAGGCGTCAATTCTCCAACTTTGTCAAATATAGTGGAGTCAAAAGAAATTTTATACTTATAAATGCACCATAAATAACCATACCCTTTGGAGAGCCTATACAAATTCTCATCAGCCATTGCCTCTCATTGTTGCCAATGGAAGTTATCAACTTCTTCATGCACTAATTGTCAAGAAAGCAGAAGAGTGTTGATCTCAGCTCTCTGGTAGGTGCAGGCCCACAACACAGAATCAGTCAATCACAAGTTTCTTCCCTAGTCCCTAAAAAAATACAAAGAAAGGGGGTTCTCACAAAGTTCCCACAGCAGTGGCAGAACAATCAAGATGCCTGGAACAGAAGTGATGAGTGCTTGGCAGAAATGACTCCAAGCTCAGAGATCTAAGTTCCCAGCTCCTTGGTAGCCCAGGTTCCCTTGGCTTCTGTTCTCTAACTCCTACAAATTTCTTTTTTGGTAAATTGAACAGGGTCAGTTTTTATTGTTTGCAATTAGGAACCCTGTATAGCACACCCAATTTTCTAACTTTAATATGAAAAGTTTTTCAATATCATTGGCCTCTTAAAATAATTAAATTTGGTATTTGAGAAGATTCTAATACCTAATGTCCCCTTTTTTGACAATCAAAAAAAAAACTATGATGTCTTATATTCAGAACCCTGAACCAGAATATGTATACGTTAATATTCTTAGCATTATATTATATGGAGTTAAGTTAAGGTGAGGCATAAGGACCACTAATTATTTTTTTTTTTTTACTAAAATTTTCCAAGAGCATTCCAGCATGCAGTAAGTACTTCCTCCCCGGAACCCATAATATTAAATGTGTAGCATCATTGGTCAAGAAATCACCCAATGCCTTAAAACTATTCTCGTATTAGTGTTATATCTTAATTATACTCTTAAGTCTGGCTCTTAAGTTTTTTATATAATGTGATCCATTTTCCTAATTATAATTATGATAAACTGGAAGAGCAGGAAGTGAATACATTTTTTTTTTTGGTTTTCCCTATCAATCCCCCTAGAGATCAAATGCCTTTGCCTAAAAAAGGTACCTACTCTTTTGTAAACGCTATGCAAAAATGCTTCTAGTTTGAGCTTAGTTAACAATTCTGTTTATTTATATGCCTTTAAACTTTCTTTATTCCCCCAACTCTCCTATTACAGTGACTTACACATAGTAGACAAATAATAAATATTTGAAAATCAATGGTTGAATGGTTGGCTCAGAAAAAAAAATATCCTGATATCTATGGCTGCCCAATATTATTAACCATTAGTTGACATAAAATGACCAAAGAAGGGCTGGGGATGTGGCTCAAGCAGTAGCGCGCTCACCTGGCATGCTTGTGGCCCGGGTTCGATCCTCAGCACCACATACAAACAAAGATGTTGTGCCTGCCGATAACTAAATAAAATAAATTTTAAAAAAACTATATATTTTTAAAAAATGACCAAAGAAGTGTAGAAAGAGGATGACAATAATTGTAAGTAAATACACACACAGTGTGTTTATACATTCAAAATACTCAGTAATTTCATATTCTTCGTGAAGAGACCCCTTCTTTCTTGTCTCCTTTTCCCTGCCCGAAAACAAAGGGACCACATACAAAAAGGAGATGTTGGTAATTGTCAATTTTGCCTTACACTGTCTTGTCTAGTCATAGCCATTTCTAACAAAATAAAACAGAAAAGTCTTTGGTAAACTTAGTAAAAGATAAGGAGAACTTCTAGTAGGAAATTGTTCATGGTACATGCATATTTTAAAAACATCTTTTTCAACTGCCAGTTGCCTTGTCTAATCAGGGCACCTCTATTCTGAAGGAGCAAATATCAAAGTCAAGATGGAATGTAAATGCAGCATTATAATATATGGCATGTAGAATGAAGATATGGCAAAGGTTGACATTGATGATGATTAAACCGTTTGGGATTTGGTCTTAGAGACATGAGGACAGAATCCATAATCACCAGCCCTCCTCTCATCTTTATACAGTACCTGCTAATAATATACACCAGCTTCATAATTGCCTACTAAAAGATAGGTGGGGAGTTCATTAACCACGCTAATTACAAGAACAATTTATGCTAAATCATCAGCAGGAATGTTTAAAACACTCCTTGAAAGCCAAAACTATGTAAAACCAACCTTAGTGGATGCAGAACATCTGTTCTCTGGGGATGAATAAAAGAGAAAATCATAAGAAAACAGAATGGATAGAAGCAGAAAAAAATATTTTCTTTGTCATTCCCAGCTGAATGACAGGTGCAAGCATATTGTGTGAAGAAAACAGTGTGCATTAGAGATGATGACCTCATAGGGAAAGGGGATGGCTGGCAGCTGCTGGCTCCTCCAGGCCTCACCACTTGTCACCCAGAAGTCCAATTTGTTATTGTTCAGAGGGATTCCATCTCCGGCTTCCTCCTCTCTGAAGTGTGAGTCAGATGGAAAAGAGCAATATTCCAAAAGATTTTTGAGATGTGTTTTAAATGTCATGTCCATTTTTACCAGATGTTCAGAAGTTACAGAACAAAAGATGATGGCTGACTAATGACTTGATGGTGCATTATCGAGAAGTTTAATTGTGAAATTAACAGGAAAAAAATCATTGCAAAATTTATTTTAAGACCTTGTTTAGTAAGTTCATATAAGCATCAGGAGATAAATTTTACTGAAGGGTTTCTTTGAACCTTAGAGTTTTAGGACTATTATTATTTCATAATTATGAAATAATTCCTTATGATTAGGCAGTGTCAACTAAGGACTTTTTTTAACAAAAGTCAACCATATCTAAATGCATATAATTACCTTTTCCCCTGCAGGAATAGAATTTTTAAAGGGGGAAGTGATTCAGGTAATGTTTTAAGATCTCTTTAAAATGGAAATGCTTCTTTGGAAAATTTCCACACATTCGGCATCAGAAGTCTCCTCTGTTCAAGCTTCACTAATTAGGGGCATGCACATGGAGTTTGCCATGTAAGGTGAAGGTAGAGGAACATTAATGACCCAGGCTATGATATCATTTGTGAAGAAGTTCTTTCCACTGATCCGACACCAATTGAAGTTCAACTTTCAATTCTGTCTTTGAAGCCAGATCAAGCAGTGTCACGGACACATGTCTTTTGTGTTAGAGTCATAATATTTTTTCCTAAACTATAATGGAGTGCCTAAGAAAGAAAGCATCCACCCCAACAACTGGCCATAGGCATTGTTTAAAACTCAGTTTTCATTTGACATAAATACTACAATGGCAACTTTTGTGACTTGGGACAAGGCTACATTATGAGAAAATGATAAACAATGACCAGGAAATTCATTTCTATCCAACTCTCTTCTCTTTCCCCAGTTCCTGGCATGCTTGTGGAAATGGCCAGTAGATGAACTCAAGACTGCTATGCAATCAGTGTGATTCCAAGGATGGCAGGTCATTACGAAATTTCTCTTGGGCATTGAGTTACTGCTACTCTTTTCACTGTACAAAACATAATTAGTCAGTCTTGAGAGAAATAAAGTAGTTAGTTATTGGCAAGATTCTGCCTCTTTAGTTGGTGCCACTTATCAACAATTGAACATGCACCTGATACCTAGGCCCTTCTAACAGCCTTTTCCACCTGTCTCTGCTTATTACAGTAAATGACCACTGATGTACAGCAGATGTTCCCAAACACCTCAGGTGGGAGATATTTAAAAATACTACTGCCTAGGCATTGGCCTTCTTCTTCTTTTTTTTTTTTAGTTGTATCCATAATATTTTAATGCTCACAAAAAATTTAAGAATCACTGGAACATTGCTATTCAAAGTATGGACCCCAGACCCACAATACGGACATCACCTGAGAGCTTGTTAGAAATGCAGAATCTCAGGCACTTGTCAGACTTATTGAATCTGGATCTGCCTTTTAGCAAGAAGCGCTACTCTAGAGCCAAGGATCTTATTAAACTTAGTTACATGCAAGACTTCAAAGAAACCTGTGATCAGAATACTATATGTTTGTGTTCTTGCAGGTTTTTTTTTTCTGGGGAAATGTCCAGTATTTTTATGATATTCTTCAAAGGCTTTGTGACCCAAATAAGATGAAAAACCAGCAGTAGAGACGAGACCAAACCTCATAACCTCACTTCCAGGAGACAGACAAATGAAATAAATGAGTGAAGGGAATGAGCAATTGCCAAATAAGTTTGTAGAAATAATTCTGCACAGAACAGTTTCCTTTCTTATTCTTAACAAAATACATCGCCTTACTTCTTCCTCTTTAGTTTTAACTCTTTTGATAGAAGCATGCATTCAAAACAATTTTTCTTTACTGTAAAAATGGAAATGCATCTGTTTGGTGGTACATGACAGATGACACAGCCTGAGAAGGCGGGAGGACAAGAAGAGAACGCTGGAGCTATGGCTTGGCTCCTGCCAACTGCTGGTGTGGAAGAATACAAGACGAGCATTGTCAGATCTTCTGACTTCTGAAGACAGTCCAACACTTTAGATTTTTGATGTAAAATAAAACCTTTAAATGTGGCATCAGTATTTTTTTTGAGACTGAATAGGACAAATGACTCTTACAGAAGCATACCTAAATAGTTATTCACCAGTATAAAACTATTCCCTATGTCTTACTTCCCGGGAAACATCTTTCTTGAGCATGTTCTGGTGAGAATCAAAACTCCATAGAACAGGTCCTACAATTATAAATTTGCATTCTATGAATGAAAAGCCAGAGGGGCTGGAGTTGTAGCTCAGTGGTAGAGCACTTGCCTAGCATGTGTGGGACACTGGGTTGAATCTCAGCACTGCATATAAATAAACAAATATAAAGGCCCATTAACAACTAAATATACATACATATATATATATATATATATATATATATATATATATATATATATATATATTTAAAAAAGAAAGAAAGAATGAGAAGTCAGAAAGTTGAGCTGTCTTGATGAAAGGATGAAAGAGTTGGGTCTGGGAAATCTGCTTCTAGTTCTCAGACTTGTTGATATGCTTCAGCATCAGGAAACTGCCTGGCACTTGAGAAACTGCTAGCAAGAATAGCAGCTGCCTGCAGCAATCAGGTAAGTACTTCACAGGGAAATGCCCAGAGGCATTTTCTAAATCCTGCCACCCTCCCTCTACTAACTTAGGAGTGGTAGGATGTTTTCTGCCTCTTTCTCACTTTTGAATTCCTGCATTGATGCCTCTTATGGGCAAATCTAAGCTAGAATCCTTTTGACAAGGGATTGTGAAAAAACACAGTTCACAGGCTTTCAACCCCTGCAATCAGAAGCCAGCCCAGAAGAGGAGCAGGGACAGTGCTGAGTTAACCACCGATAACTAGGCACAGTCAACTTATTTAATACTTTACCTTTGCTGATGTCTGGTTTAGTCTAATTTTTACACAAATTGCGACCTAGACTTTTTTGGGGGCTCACGTGCATGAGAGAACTAACAAATCTGTTGTCTAAAACAAACTTTATTCTATTGAGATAATGGTTTTGGGAAGCAAGCCAAAATAACAAAAAAGAAAAACCTTTATTAGAAATTCACTCATAAATAAGATAGGACAGATCAATAAAAGATCATAAGAATAAATTTATGTATATGAAAAACCTGAGCATCAGAACTATTTCTACCTTAATGTTAACCTTTTTACTAAGCTGCACCTTATTGACAGCATGTATTTTATATCAAGGGAATAAATAAAAACGTATGTGCATATTAATGTCAAGGAGATACAAATAAGAGTACAGGTGTTTGGACCCAAGTCAAGCTCAAAACAGTCAAAACACAGAAGTAGAATTTGAATTTCTTAATGAGTTGTCTCTTTTCTTCATAACTTACATCTCTTGCATAAGTAGATATTTTTCTTTATTGCATTCCTTTAAAAACTG
The DNA here is from genome assembly GCF_048772815.1 of Callospermophilus lateralis. Lineage (NCBI taxonomy): Eukaryota > Metazoa > Chordata > Mammalia > Rodentia > Sciuridae > Callospermophilus > Callospermophilus lateralis. The sequence continues at coordinate 786,165 of NW_027514618.1, forward strand.
CAACAAGAGTATAGTGAGATGATAGTTGATAAATGGATAGATTGGTTGATGTTTGATGGATGCATTACAGACTCCTCTAACAGATGTTCAACTCAATTATATTGAGAGGCACCAAAAATAACAGGAAGTGAGAAAGTGTAAAGATAGACATTTGTTGAAGGTCACCATATTGAAGGAACCTCTGAACTCTATTCAGTTCCTTTCTCAATCTCGGTACCAGTTCACTTCGCATTCTGAACTTTAGTTCCCCACAGGTAAAATGAAGACTTCATCACATCTTGATTATGATATTATAAAGCATGTCTGTTTAATGAAGCGATAATAGGAATAAAGACATTCATAAGAATCCCGTTGAGCCTAAGCCAGGAGAAATCAATGCTGTCAAGAGAGCTGCATTTTGTCTTATGCCAAAAAAGTGCTTTGCTGAGTTGTACACATTTGGGAGAAGGTAACGTCAGTCACTGCTTCAAAACACAATGTGGTACATAAATGGCTTCTCAGTGTTCTTGTCAGTAAGTGCTTCTTGACTGAATGACCAGAGAGTGAGTGAGGATAAAGAATATTTCCACCTAATGTCATGCAGACAAGGTACAGTCAGGCCATGGAATAATAATAGTAACAATCTTCTGCACTTTGAAGGCTCTGAACATTGTTCAAAAGAGTTCAAGTGCAGGTATTCATCCATTTAAACCTCACAACAACCTTGTTAAGGAGAGTCTACCATGACCTCCATTTTAAAGGCGAGCAAACCCAGACACCAAAAGGTCAGGTAAACCACCAAGTCACACAAAGACAAGGACAGGACCAGGTTTGGGAATAAGTCTAGAAAGATTATTCTTAACCACTTCAGCCATATGATTTTCAATAACATTGTATTAGTTTGGCCATTAATAGAATTTTCCCCCAAGGTTTTGGCAAATGTGAGTCTTAGTTCTTAATGGGACTGTGGATTTCGCCTTTCCAAATAGCTATTTTAATGAGAATTTTGGAGAAACTACTAGCCAGAAATAATTTTAAATAGGAAATCACTGTTTTAAATGTTTCTTTATATTCCAAGCCACAACTTTGGCCATCTCCCATTCCCTTCAGTGATTTAGACCCACCCCTAGAGCAACAAATATCTTTCAAAGAGAAGCAGCCACAGACTCAGACATGGAATATAATATGTTGAAAATATGTCCCAGAGATTTCATGTCCCAGAGGCGAATGTCCCTTTGTTTTCAGAAACCATAATTAGGTGTCATACAAATTCCAACAGAAGAAGATAATGAACAGTTTGGGAGTATAAGTTCCTTTGTCAGTAAAGAAGGCAAAAGAACACACAAAAAGAAATATAAATATACATGGATTGGCAACACCATTGGAAACCTTAGTGACATCGATTCTGGATACTCTGATCGACTTATCCACAAGCACGTTCAAAGTGGGAAGGTAAGAACTCTTGACTATTTTGTCATTTCTTTCTAGTTTAAAGTCATCAAGATTTTCAGACTGTGCTATGAACATGAAAATGCTTTAAGTTAAAGTTCTTAAAGATATTCGACTACTTATTCAAAGTTAATTTTTAAAAATAGTAAGAATATATATATATACTTATATATATAAACATTATATACATATATATATATATATAAACATTAGTATTTTTACATATGCTTAGCATGTATTTTAATGGAAGTCTTTTATTCACATACATAAAAGCCCAAGGGAGTCCAATTCCCAAAGTTCAGCAACCCCTTTCAACCAGCTTTTGAAGTGCTGCCCCTGTTTTCTCAGAGTTCTGGCTGAGGTATTCAAGAAACTACAGTCACTCATAGAAAACTATTCCTTTGGTCTATGAAGTGGGAATTGTTAAAATCAGAGGTATATCACAAGGTAAGAGGGATATTTTTTTTTATCCATATGCCATGTATTTATTTCCCAGAAAACACTTCACCAGGCTGACAGTTATCTGCATGAACCCTTTCATCAGCACCAAATTCACATTTCGAGGAAAAAAGGAAAGTGATTTGGGTTTGGAAGGCTCTTTCCCCAAAACCACACAAGTAAAAGCCACTTCAGTCTTTTCACCTGCTTTCAAACCCTTCTGCTAAAAAATCGTTAGGGAAGGCTGAGAGAGAGCATATATAAAACCAACACTCGCAGATGAAAGAGTCCTACTTTTAAGGACGTTTTTTTCTCCCAGCTTCCAAAACCAGTAATCCAAACAACAGAGAAATTGGTCCTGAGTAAAAAGATTGGATTTAAATTATAAAGTTCAAAATTTACTAAGCCCTGTGGATACCAGTCCTGATAATACTGAAAACAAGTAGAAAAGCAGTTATATAAAGACTATTTGGGCAATATTGCTGCCAAGGAATTCCCTGTTTTCATTTTCACAAGTTGAAAGAAAAGATTGTTTTTTATTTAGCAAAAACTAAAGTACATAGAACACCTCATACTTGTATAAATGAATAAATATCAAAATAACAAAAAAAGTTGATTTTTAAAGTTTTTCTGAGAGAAAAATAAGGAAAAGTAAAGGGGAAAAGTAGTAAATATTCGCTATAGAATCTCAAAAGAAACAAAGGATAAACCTCTTTTAAGAGTTCCCTAGAATATTGATTACATTTTGAGAGAGATTCTACAAAAAAAAATTAAGTTCAATATATAGTTATATGTATGCATATATATGCACGTACATATATTTCTTTAAGTGGCCTGAATTAACAAGAATTAAAAAATAAAAGAAGAATATCTGTTTTAATGCTTGAGCAGTCCTCTCTTTCTAATATTACTACTGTGCAGCATAGAGAAAACAGGGAAGTATGTTAGCTACCTGATTTATTTAAGTTATGCTAACAGCCCAACCAAATATTTAAATTACAAAATTAAAAATCCCCAAACTTTATGTGAATCAAATTATTTAGATTACCTATTTACAACTATCAAAAACAAAAGGACTACATTCCATCACCACATTCAGTTTATAATATGTGCTAGAGAAGAGGAACTAACTGGAAAAAAAACTGAGATGCTCAGATTGACACACACAAATCTAAAGCTCTGCTCATGCATACACACACACGCAAGCATGGAAATGTAGGCATTATATTCTTTAGAAGAATCCAGAAGCAAGTCTGGATCTTCTTCATGGACTCCATGAAAGAAGTCCTCAGGTACTCCACTGTAGGGCCATGCCAATGCTATAATATTATTTTGCTTCACATAACCAGTGTTAAGGGGAATATATAAATATATATATATATATATATATATATATATATATATATATATATATATATATATATATATATATATATATTAATTTATTTATTTATTTTTTGCATAGTGCCTCATTTTGATTTTCTTTGAGATCCCAGATACTGGTGATGGAGGGTGGAGGAATCCTCAAAGAAAGAGTATATGAAACTATTCTGCAGAAATATATTATTTTTTAAGGTAGTTGAGCATCTTGGCAGTGGTCATTATTCTTCTGAAGAGCTAGAAAATGTTTGCTTTTCTTCATTTTTTGTGTTCCAATTCTAGTTTAAGAGATAGGAAAAATAGCTTGTTGATCAATTATTAATGAATATTCATCACAGCTGAATGATTACATATCTGATTCAAGCAGAATGATTAAAATCCTACTCTCCTCTATTGACTCTGATTCCTTTGTTTAGAACTGTTGGTTTCTTTTGTGAAAGCAAAAGCATTTGCTTGAGAGAAATTTCCTGGATTTTTAGAGAAACATTTACATATTGGCCTTTTCTATGACAAAGTAATGACTTGAATGTATTAATAATACCAAAGTATCCATTTATTTTCATATTGTAGCCACTCATTGGCACACAATCCCAAGCATAGCTGCCCCTTAACATTATTTGAATGATTTGTGTCACATCCAAGAAATGCAAAATTAATTCCATAAAAATGTTTTCAAAAATAACAAAAGAAGTATCTTCTTTTCCATTACCTCGGTCTCAAAGTAGATGCTTATCTATTTCTGGGAAGAGACTACTGGTCTGCTGTGCAGGCACACTCAAGGAAACTTCCCTTATGTCCTTTTATCTGGAAATGCCCTTTCTTGTTGCTGCTTTCCAGGGAGAGGCCTTTCTCTGGACTGATGGAAATTTCCTTAGTGGACCACAGCTGCAACTCAGTACTATGGGTTAGTTAGCTCCCTTGTGGGGAAATCTCCCACTAATAAGGAACAGCTCTGTACTTCCAGGAGACAATTTTCAGACTATTCTTGGTTTCTTAGGGGTCCTCAGTAAACTGAGTCCCATTTGCCTTCAGAATTAACTTACTCTTTAACAAATATTTAACTGCTTTTCTCTTTTCCCTGTTTCACTTTCTCACAGTCTTGCTCTCAGGATCAGCACTTGGAGGAACCCACCTAAAAGACTGTTGCTTGCACTTTAACCAAACTCTATCTGTGCAGCTTGGCCAACAAGAGCACCAAATTGGTTACACAAATTCCAGAGCCCAATGTAGCTGAATTCAAGAATCCCAGCTAAGGAACAATTAGAAATGGCTGCAAAGGGTTTGGTTATTAGAGAATTGACCTAGGAGCCAAGGGGACTAGATTATGTCTTTGGGAATCTTACACCATCTTTGGTCAAGTTCAAACTTATTTCCTAGACAGTTCTTGACAATAAACAACCAAAACAGAAGGGAACCAGGTCTAAATGACGTAGAAACCATCACATCCCCTCAAATAAATTCAACTCATTGAATTCACTCAATTCACCAGACTTTGTTATGCATAATAACAGAATTTTATCTGCCAACCAAGCAGAAAGGGAACTATAACTCTCAAGATGGCCTAAAGCAATATTTTACACAATGGCAATGTTCAGATGGAAATTGGGGAAATCTATCTAGATTTTCCAAATAAATTGAACTTTAATTCAGTAATTTTATGGTGAAACATTGTAATGCATTTCCTGTAATCAAACTGACTCAATCATAAATTTTTTTCAACATTAAGGCTCACTTTTTTTATACTTTGGCTGATATTTTTGACATAGGCAAAAGGTTTTCAAAGAAAAATGCTGTTCTGAATCTGGTGATTCATTGGAACATCATTCTGAGTATTAGTTCTTTCAAAATTGGGTCTTTCAAGGAAATATATGTTTTTCAAAATAATTGTCTTTGGATCACTAAACGTGGATATGTAACATCCTCCTTGTCACAAGGCTGCAAAGATTTTAATGTTGTGGAAGGAACTGGTGACAGTGGCAAACTTAATAGGATTCTACTTAAGAAATAACTGGACATTTCTCTTGTTTTATGAGGCAATAATTTTACTCCCTAGTGAGTAAAGACTGGAAAAAAATTGGATCATTGCCAAAAACGTAACCTATACTACATCAAATACTCCCATTACATTTCTCTTAACTGCCTCCTGGAGGTTGTATGGCTGCTTATAGGGAAAGCTTTTCTGATAACTTTTTCTAAAAAATCACATTAAACAAATACCAGACTAACAATGCAAAGATTCAGCACTCTGTCTTCATTATCTGACTTATGTAGTTAACTTCCCAGGTTCCAAAATTCATTACCTTCATTATAACCATGCTATATCATTGCCTCTTAGGTAAATAACTCAGGCAGCATTTAAGTCATTTGTACCACTGTTTGTATACTCTGATATGGGAGAGGTTCTGGATTCTTGAACTGAAAAATCCCATTTAAAAGAAGGGAATTACTGTGCATTTGTTTTGTGTTGCTCAAAGTGAATAAGCATTAAAAAGATATTTCAAAAGACAGTAAGTCAAGTTTTTAGCAAATACATTGCCTACCCAGATTTAAATCCTAAGAGAACCCTTCTTGAAAAGCAGCTATTGGATGTGTTCCTTCTAATCCAATACAGCGAACTTAACTGTACATTAACAAGCTTATGATATGTAAACTGGCCTTACAAAAGTATATAGGAAAGTGACACCATCTAATAAAGCCACTAGCCACATCAATTCCCTAGAAGAGCAGTCTTTCATGTTCTCCATTAAACAAGTGGCACCTTGGAGACCTCTCCAAGTCATTGACTTAAATTTTCTAATTGTAGTTGTTGACCATGACCTAACAAAGATTGGCACCAAACAGCAGAAAATTTCATTTCTAAAGTGAGTCTACCTTATACATAGTTTGCCCACCGGGCTCAGAATAAAGAAATCAACTCATTTGAACTAGGCTATATCTGAGATTAATATAAGTGCCAAAATTTTTCAATATGCGTTAATTTTGCCCACAAGGATATTTTACGGGTAATCATGAGTTTCTAATTATAGTGCTGTGCTTTGAATTTGCTGATTGACGTAGATTTAAAATCTTATCATAGTTTTAACTCATTTGCCCTATTTAATAGGTTGGGGGTTGATATTATTATCCTCCTACATGTCTAAATACTTAGTGCAGCTGAAAGGTTAAGCAACTTTACCACCAACACAGGAGGAACTCTTCTGCTTCATTCAAACCCATTCTCTTCCTGCTCCTAGAGATGGCTTCTCCAATGCCCATTCTCAATTTGAACTCAGCAAGGACCCTGGTCAAGGTCTACAGTGCTACCCTGAAGAAGGATCTGGGCATTTCTTGGGACCTATAGAGGATACTCCCAGAGAATCACCATGGGCCTTACCTCATACAGCCTATAAGACCCCCACTTTGTAGCAAGGAAGTATGTTCAGGGAGCCCATCCCTTCTCTTATGTCCTCCAACCTACCACTGTCATTACAACTGGGAAATCACAGCCAGCAGAACTAGGCCAACCTGGGAAGTCAGAAGCTGCGTCTTTGTGGTGTTTTCATCTCTCCTTCTGCTTTCCTTACTTTCCAAATGATCACAAAACCTTCTTTTCTTTCTCTTATTCAAAACTTCACTGGGGGATATGGGTGTAGCTCTATAGTAGAGTGCTCGCCTAGCATGCATCAGACCCTAGTTTCAATTCCCAGCACAGGAGGAAAAAAAAAACAAAACAATAAAACCCACTGCACTGTATCACTGAATCCTGCTTGTGAAATTTCTGCTTCTGCTTCTTGCTGTGTTTACTAAATGGATTCAGCGAGTTCACAAAACTGAGTTGAGGAAGAATCCTTTTTTTCCTTTTTTTTAATATCAAGGATTGAGTCCAGGGATGCATAACCATTGAGCAACATCCTCAGCCCAGTTTTATCTATCTATCTATCTATCTATCTATTTATTTATTTTGAGATCAGGCCTCACTAAATTGCTTAGGTCCTCACTAAGTTTCTGAGGCTGGCTTTGAACTTGCAATCCTCCTGGCTCAGCCTCCCAAGCCACTGGGATTATACGTGTGTGCCCACACATCCTACAAGACCTGTTCCCCTTTACATGCAGGAAAGAAGGAGTGTAAAAGGAAGGTGTGGTGACTAATTATAAGCATAAACTTGGTTGGGCTATGATGCTGGGTATTTGATTCAACTTTAGGCTAAATATTGCTGTGAAGATATTTTGTATATGTAACTAACCTCTAAAGTCAGCTGATTTTAGGTAAAGGAACTGTCCCTTTATAAATTGAATGGTTTCACCTCATCAACTGAAGGCATGGAGAGCAAAACCTGAGAGTTGCTAGGGTAAAAGGAATCTTCCATGGGACAGAAATATAGAAATCCTAACTGTTTCAAACCTGAGTCATACTCTATAGAGGTTTCAGACTCAATACTGCCACATGAATTCTTATCTGAGAATCTAGCCTGCTGGCCCACCTGACAAATTTCAAACATGTCCCTCCATAACTGCTGCAGTCAATTCCCAGTTCCTTAAATCTCATGTGTACACATACATGTACAGAATCCTAATGGTTCTGTTTCTTTGGAGAACCCTGATACAAAAGATAACTACCATCTTTGTGACATTCTGACCATGTGTCAGGAGCTATGTTAAGCAAGTTACATATATTCATTCATTTGAGGAATAATACTTTCCATAACCAAACCTACAAAAGGATCTGATACATATTTTTTAGTTGTCACTTTCAATGACTGTTCCAAATATCTGAGTCATCTCCCACCTTTCCTTAGTGAAAGCCACATGATAAAATGGCCGATCATAAACATTACTCCTGCCCTAGGGGAAAAAATCTAAATTCAGCCACAAGCCCACAAGAGTCTGAGTCCTAGTATAAAAAATGAAAAAGAAAACTCTCTGATAGTCTTCTATAAAACACAATATTCAAGAATGAAACATAAAAAGTAAGCAGTGTGTACTGCTAAATATTTAAAAAGATAAAATACTGCTACACAGATTCCATTTTTAAGATACATAATTTCACACTTTCTAGAGGGAGAAAAATAGGAATAATGTAAAATGTTATATAAAAAAAGGAGGCACTTTGCAATTTATGTATTCTCTGAGGTCAATTTCACATAATTTCCAAGAAACGAAAGAATCCCAGTACCTAGTTAGAGAGAAAACTAAAGAGGTGGAGTGGTTTGCATGCCATTAAACATTTGCCTGAAGCAGAAACCACATTTTATTTTATTCCAGGGAGAATAGAGTCTGGCTAAAGGATGCAGATAAAAGATTTAAAAATCAACAGCATAATTGGGATTTGCTTTGGTGCATATTTTCCCAAAGAAATATAGAGACATTTTACCTTCTGATCATCCTAACATGTGTTAAGGGACCCCAGGCAGAGTCAACTTTGTAGTTTCCTCTTAAGGAGGAGACAGCACCTAGTAGCAGACTCCAGAATATCAACAACCACAACAAAACAAACAATGACAATATCAATAATTGTAAAACAGTTTTCTGAGAAAGTCTGTGTACTCTGTTTTATATTTTGTAAAAACTTCTACAAACCAATAAAATATAAACTACAATTAAAAGGTGGGGAGAGCATATTAAAATTGCATAAAGAAAAAAATAATTGACAAATAAAATGTGGGGTAGGGAGTTCAGCTTCGCTAGTAATTAAAACAAGGTTCCATTCATATTGTGTTTGTTTATGAAAATACCCAGTGTATGTGAGAGTGGAGAGGATAGGTACATTCATCCATCAGCAAGTTCTGGACATTGGTGAGACTCCCCCAAGAGGACAATTTGGCAACTGCAACGAAAACCTTCATAATCTGAATCTTCTGATCCAGAAACCTCTTTTCTTCAAAATGATGCTCAAGAATGAAAATCATTTGTACAGATACTTTTGTATAAGGATATTTAGCATAGAGTTTATAAAAATTAAAGCATGAATATAACTTAAATACACCAAATAGATATTCAGTTAAAAACTTCTGGCCCATGCATATGATGGAATATTGTACAGGCTGAAACAAACAAACAAAAACATTTAGCAATAAAGAAAAATGCTGAAATATCTTCCAGTAAAAAAATAAGTTCAAAAAGATAGGTTATTATTCCAGTGAATATGGCTTTGCACAGCATGCTTAGTTTTCCCTGGACCTCTATTTAATTATCTTTGAAATAAGAAAGATGGGCTGAGTAATAACTGAGATCTCATCCCAATCCATAGTTCCAAGGTTCACAATGTTTTGGTTTTGGCCTAGAAAGTTTCTCCTTATATTTAAGTGATAACCAATGGCTTCTGACACTTTCAACTCTTGATTAGATCTATGGTAACTCCATCAATAGATGCCCTACTTTTAGTTATAAGAAATAGTATAAATAGATGGGAATATGGAGCATCACCCTTGGAGCTTCACATGAAGGCAAACTTAAGTTTCTCTTGAAAGTGTTTATTACTTTTTCACAAATAGTGCTTAATCTTAGCTTAAATTTAGGAGTTAGCCAATCACACTACCAATGGTAAACTTGAAAGAGCTTAGGTCAGTCAGGACTCTCCAGAAACACAGAGCCAATAAGAGATAGATGATAGATATATACATAGATAAACAGGTAGAAAAACAGATGATTGATTGTTAGATAGGTAGATAGATTGATATGAAGTGATTAGTTTATGCACGTGGGAACTGGCAAGCTCTAAATCTGTTGAGCATGCCGGCAGCCTGGAAACTCTTCATTAGGAGCTGAGTTTACAATCTTGAAGCAGGATTGCTTCCTCTTCCGGGAAACCTGAGTTTTTGCTCTTAAGGACTTCCAACTGATTACACAAGGCTTGCCCACATTATCTATGGTAATCTCCTATACTTAAGCCAGCTGATTGTAAATGGTAACCACATCTACAAAATATCCCATGGTAACACCTAGATTAGTGTTTGATTAAATAATTATGTGCTGCAGCCTTACCAAATGGAGATATATATATATATATATATATATATATATATATATATATATATATATATATATATATATATTTTTTTTTTTTTCCTCCCGATACCAGGCTATAATCAGTCCCTCTTTAAATTGCCCCCCCTTAGGTCTGCAAGTAAAAAATAAAAAAATTGGAGGAGAAAAAAATAGCAATTTTGAAAAATCAATAGCTCCTAAGGAAGGCAGATTTAGTCATAATGGTACAGTGGAACATATGGGACTGAGGGTTTAGGGGTAGGAGGGACGGGGTTGTAATTTAGAAAATGTGTAGAAACAGAAGGCAATGTGTATGCCTAGGAAATTAAGAGGCATCATGTGGAAAGATGGAGACTGGACAGGGGGAAAAAAAGACAAACAGCCTGCTGAAATTTTGTGTGATGGTGGAATAATAGCCATCGGCCCTGAGAACCATCTCTGGCTGCCTGGGCTTGCCCCTGCAGGTTGCCTGGCTGACCTTTTCACAGGGCTAGAAGGAGTTTCTTTCAAAATAAACTTATCAGGCTTAGGGATGCAGCTCAGTGGTAGAGCACTTTCCTGGTATGGCAAGGCCCTGGGTTTGATCCCCAGTACTGCCTAAGTAAATAAAAATAAACTTATCAGTTTTATAGAAAAGAGAATTATCTTTCACCAATTAGGTTTCAGGCATGCAGAGAGTCACTGGGGTTTGAATCCTAGGGACTAATTAGGACTATGCCTTCTTCTACACTGTCAATATTAAGGGATTCATCGTATTCTCTCAGCATCAACATATTCCCTTCCTGTATGTTTAATATTTTGCCTATAGAACTCTTCCCTTCCCCTATCTAGCCAGCCTTTCAGATGCATTAACTGAGTGCCTACCATTTCACTAGCAGTAGAAAAACTTAAAATCTCAAAATCATTCCTCGCTTTCTCCTCCTGCCTATCCCATCCCCTATATAATCAGATTTCCTATTCACTACAAAGTGACTGATTATTGATTAGCATGTTTTCTCTTTTAAAATAAACTATATCTTCCCTTTCTAAATCCTGCTTCATGTACCAGGAAACATCAGAAAGCACAGCTCATACATTTCACTGCCCTGCTCAAAACTTTCTGCTGTTCTTCGTTTTCTATAGAATAAAATTCACATTCCTTAGGAAATTCAAAGCACTCCCTCTCCAGATCCACCTCCCATTTTTCCATTTGATGTACACCCTAGCTTGAAAAAAAAATCTACAATTTTCTACCTAGATGCCTTGCTCAAGCTGCCTCCTATCAGGATGGCTCTGAACCTCAATCTTGTAATCCATATCCCATGCACAGGTCAGCCATTTTTCCAATGCAAATGGAAGAAATACAATGAACTCCATCCTAAACAATAGGAAAATTATTGCCTCATGTAATGGAAAATTCTAGAAGTATAATATAGCTTCATGTCTTAGCATGGATCTGGACCTAGGTATGGTTGTTAGCTAGCTGATCAGGAATCACTCTCCATTTATTACCTTTGATTTCTTCAGGTGAGATTTACTTTCTGGCATATTCTTCATACATTTGCAAGTGCTAACTTTGCTTATGTCAATAGGCATTTTACAAGATGTAAAGGCTGTATTCCACTATGCTTTTATTACCAATAATCTTGCCTTTATCTTAAGCTCTCCCTGACTGTGGCACATCAGACCTGTACATTTTCTCTGGCCTTTCCTTGCCTTGCTAAATCCGTATACCCAAATGCATGAATCAGTGTACTTTCTGAAGGATATAGGAGTTAAAAATGAAGATTAGAGCAATGAGAATAGTTTGAATTCTTGAAACATGTTGTACCAAGATAATTGCTATCACTTATTTCTATTGTTTTTTAATTTGACTGATAGGAAGTTATTCAGCTTTGGAAAAACTTATTCTGTAGTTTGATTACCTTGCCACTTGGTAAAAGACATTTATATGTAACAATGTAGAGTATAAAACATAAGCCCTAGATATATTTCACTGATATCTTTAAAAAGATTGGAACTTGAACTTTCAAGTTAGTAATTAAATGTTTTCCCTTGTGTGTGTGTGTGTGTGTGTGTGTGTGTGTGTGTGTGTGTATGTGTAGGTGTATATAGATAAATTTCACATACATAAATACTTTTCTATTTATAATTTCATACATACACATATTGGTTTACCTCAAGTAATCACTAAATGACCAATAAATTAAAAAAAATAAAATCAGGGATCCTAGATTTGATCGTTTCCTCACCATTTCTTACCTGCCTTTGAATTCTTGGATTGGAGCCTAAATTCATCCTCAGCAGTTCATCCTTAATATCTCTCCTAGCTCAGCACCAGTGTCCCTCAGCTGCTTATCTCTCCATTGCTGGATTATGTCTCCCCAGCCACATAGCCTATGTTACCTGCCTGGCCAGTACAAGATAATCAAAGGAGAAGGATTATTTTGCCTTCTCATTAAGTCACATAATGTTTCATTTGGCAGGTCTCTTGAAGTTTTCCTAATCCAACTCCTTATTTTATGATTGATAAGGTTAGGCCTGGAGAGGTCAAGGAATTAATCTATCAACACTCAACTAGCTAGAGGCAGGGAAGAGAATAGGATAATCCACGCTGGGAAACCAAGTTACATAGAGCTTAAGCTGAAAGTCCAATAACAACGGAGAGGAAACTGAAAACAGTAAAGAGGAAAGTTGACATCATACTGAACAAAGGAAATCAACCCCCACCACCCCCACGGGCACTACCACTGGGTTACCATTCAATTGTTTCACTCACCTTCTTCTTCTCTCCTTGGTAAGGGGAGGCTCTTGATAAAATTGTGCTCTTGCTTTCCCTGTGATTGGTAGGCCAAGTGACTGGTAGTCCTCATAGGGCTGGGAATAGAAGTGACATGCAACCTATCACCTGGTCCATAGTGAGTCCACACTATGGACCACAATACTTGTTCTTCCTACTAGCTCCCATTGAGTTGGAATAGACATTTAGCCCATCCATCTGAGTTCCTGAGAAGGACTACAGAGACATGGAGTGAAAATCTCAGCTGATCCATATTGCAACTGTAGGGTATTAATAAATGTCTTTGTTATTTGAAATATTGCTATTTAGGAGTGCCTGTCAATTCCATTACAACTTAGTTTACTCTGATTAATGGAACCATCATTCTACTAAAGGGTTATTTTAGTTCATTTCTTAAATTTAGGAATCTGCAAAGAAAGGAAATAAGAACAATAAGAGCAGAGAGTTTGAGTCAAAGCAGCATTCTGAATCTGAATTATGGTCCCATCACTTACTACTGTGTGGTTTTAACAAAGTTACTGAACCTTCCTAGGTCTCAGTTTCCTACGAATTAGGGATACTAATACCATTTGAAAGGACATTATGAAGATTAAATGACTTGAGATATAGCAAGCCTGAGACTGTTCAAGACATCAAAGTAATATTGTTTCTTACTATTAGCATTAGAAATTGGTTCTTCAGATTGCCAAGCCATTGCTCTCTCCATGACACCAACCTTACCTGACAGTCCTTATCTTCACAGCTCTGCTTCTTTTCTAATTATGCAACAGATAGGGAAGAATAATATCATACTACTAAGACCTAACTCCATGACACCCCCCTTCCACCCTGGAAAAATTTTTAATCTGTAAACTAAAGTCTTCAATTTTCCTCTTTCCTTAGCTACTATATGTAGGCCAGTTGCATATAAAAATTATATATATATATATAGGCAAGTCTTACATATTAGTACTAGTAGCTTCAGTAGGCTACTAGGGTAACCAATGTTTCTTAGAAAACCTGTTTTTAGTGAACAATGTTTCTTTTATATAGAAGAATACCACTTGGATAGGGTTTTAACCAGAAATTTAATTTAAACAGAACTAAGCCGACAAAGAAATATCAAACAAGGTGGATTTTCTTGATTAGAAAAGAGAGACTGACAGAGAAGATTCCCAGTTAAGAAATCTTCCCAGGAGAGGAGAATGGGATCAAATGATTAACTTAATGATGAAAGAAATCATGAACTTGGCCTTCTCGAGATGTCAGGAGTTTAAATTACCTTGCGAATGATTACCCAAAATGTTTCGGCCCACTTACTTCTCTGGGTCACAGAATTTGCATTGACTGGACACTTTCCCATCAATATGAAGTATGGCATCTCACACAATAGAGTATGGTACCTTCTTACAATGAATAGTTTCCTGTGAACAGATGGTACTGGATGATCCAATTTCATGTCTGTCTCTTGATAAGTCCACCCTGAATGGCTTAGGCACTGGATTCAATGTTTATTTTCATGGCTAATTTGGATTATAGCTTTACACATTAGCTGTTTGAAAACTGAATTGTATTATATTGGTTTTTCCCCAGTCCTTTCAACTTCTTATTTATTTAGAGGTAAGGTAATGTTTAATATGATTTAAAGGAGACTCTGATTGGAAATGACTAAGTGACTAATAAGATGTCACATGAAAAATTTCCTTCACTAGAGCAGAATTTCACTAGAACATTTTTTTTATGTTTTTCCTGGGAATATAGGTAGGAAACAATTTATTCACACTCTAACCAAAGTGGTCAGGAATAATAAGCTGTCTGCAAAACCTAAAATTCTCATGACCTCAGAGAGAGTTCAACTCTTTCATATGAAATTAAATTTTCCCCAAGGATTTAACCTCTGTCCAACACAGAAACATACTCGGATTTTTCCCTGGTCATAGGAGGACATAGCCATTTACCTCATTTACATAACATCTTGTGATATTGCATGAGCACCCAAAAGATGAGCCTATAGTAGAGATGAGCTAGTGTCTCAGCTTAACTTGCTTGTGCTTCAAATTGGGATTTTTGGTGCTTTTCTTTCAACAACAGCAAGATCATAAATATGCTGTAATCATTTTCTTCTCCTTACTGTGTATGTTTCTTCACAAGTGCTACCTGACTGACACACTTTTCTAGAAGTTTACTCACTTGACTCAGTTTGTTTCTACCAAAGGTGACCAATAATTTCTGTTCATTCAACTTAGTGTTTTCATTTATATTGATGTTCAACATTTGCAAAAATAGTAATAATATACAATTCTCCAAATAAAATATTGTTCTGGAAATGTTCAATATGTTTTGGGAGGAGAGAGGGATTGCTTAGTTTTAAAAAGTTTGGGAAATGTTGGGTTAAAGATTTTTTTTAACTGTCTTTACTGCAGGTCTTTTCAGAGTCTTTAAAATGTAATGTACAGTGTAAAACCCATAAAGGGCAATATAAAACATAATTCAAGATACCCTGCAAACATTGTTCTCTTTCCTTAGTTACTGTTATAGAATAATAATTCTATATATGGAAAAAAGTAAAGTAGCAGTAACTTCAAGATTACTAAGTAATATTCCCTAAAATAACCCTACTAATGACTGATAGTCTTTTGTCTATAATAATTATATTTGTTTATATCATTCTTTAAGACCAAAAGAGATTTATTATGTAAAATAATATAAGATCATTAGCCCAGCATGCTTGCACATACCTATAATCCCAGTGGCCTGAGTGGCTGAGGCAGGAGAATGGCAAGTTGAAGGACTGCCTCAGCAATTTAGCAAGACCCTGTCTCAAATAAATAAAAGATAGTGGGGGGCGGGGGTGGTGGTGGCTGGGTATGTGTCTCAGTGGTTAAGCACCCCCGGGTTCAATCCTTGGTACTAAAAAATAAAACAATACTATAATATCAAAATTAAATGAAAACAGATATCAGAGTTAAAAAAAGAAATAAAGAAAAAGAAAAAGATGAGAGAAATGCAAAAGTAAACCCAGAGGGCTTTAAAAAACAGATTAAAATATAGTCTAGAAAACCCAATTCTATGCAAAAGTCAATGGGATGAATACGGTATCTGAAATTACTGATAGTCAAATCAAAAAGGAAAAATAGTTATAAAATTTATAATGTCCAAAAATAGTTATAAGATTTATAATTTCAAAACGTAGCAGATGCTTTGGAGAAACCTAATATTATTTCCTGATTCCACAGGCTGAAAATTTTACTATTCTGAATCTTCATAGAGGAAACAATATGTGATTTTCACAAAGGCTCCCAAACCCAGCTACATATTAAAAACCACCTGGAAAGAGGTATAAAATACATTCATTCTTGGGCTGGGGCTGGGGCTCAGTGGCAGAGCACTTGCTTAGCATGTGTGAGGCACTGGGTTCAATCCTTAGCTCCATATACAAAAATTAAAAAAAATAAATAAAGGCTTGCTGTCCATCTACAACTATGAGAAAAATACATTCATTTTTCTTTTTTATTAATTTTTTTGTAGTCATAGATGGACACAGTGCCTTTATTTTATTTGTTTATTTTTATATGGTGCTGAGGATCAAACCCAGTGCCTCATGCATTCTAGGCAAGCACTCTGCCACTGAGCTACAGCCCCAGCTCACATTCATTCTTCTTATCCCTATCACATAGCTACTAAAATATTTTGAACACACTCCATAGGTGATTCTTTAACCAAATGGGAGAATCAGAAATCAGCAACTCCTACTTTGATGAACAATTTCTTTTAAAATGTCCTTACCTCAGTGGTTCACCTTCACAAGAAAACATACACTTAGTCAATTACTTGAAGATATTCCTTTAATGTATTTCAATTGCCCCACTCTTCAACAGCAGAGGAATTTTTTTTTACAAATAAAATTATATTCAAGCACTAGCACTCTGAAAGCCTGTGATTCCATTATCCAACTGAAGTATTCAATAAAGTCAGTGACTATTTCTTGGAAAACACTCAGCTACGATAAAACACAACTTAGAAACAAAAACTTTTATTTGTAAGCATACTCTCTTCTCTCTAACTCAAAGCCATCAACATTAATTGGTGACAGAATTCTCCACTTCTGAAAGCTATATAAACAAACACAGATGTCAAAGAAGAAACAAATTGATAGGGTACACAAAATTATCTCAGTTGCCTTACAAGGTGACACTGAATATATTAAACAAAAGTTGGAAAGAAAATTTAATTTACAAATCTCACAAGAATCTTGGTTTCATAGTATAACAGCTAGTTCTTACATGATGAATTTTCCCTCAGCAAGAAAATACCAATGGAGAATAATCTCTAGAAGTTTTCACACTCTTGCACAAAACAATAAACAGATCAGAAATCATCTAATCAATGTCAGAAGAAATGTCAAAATAAAAGCACAAATTTGCATTCTTTCCAGGGCTGCTTATAACTTCCTAGTTTTGAAAGAGGAGAAATGGAGAGTTTTTTTAAGGATAAACGCAACAAACAGGAGTTAAGGAAGGCCTCAAAAAAGGGCAAAAGTGTTTGGGGGCAGGAGGACTCTCTTCACAAATGGTTGCTATTAGGTGAAAACCTAAGAATCATAAGGATATTGTTTATCTTAGTTATCTCAAGTGCAAAAAGAGTCGAGAAAGAAAAGTCATTAGTGGTGAAAGGGAAAGGAAAAATAAAATGTGGCTCAAACAAAAAGCAAACTCTAAAACATTTAGACACGAGATGGAGTTTACTGACACTAGACAAGCTCAGAAAGGAGGCGATGGACCATTTGACTGTGACGTTGTACAGTGGTGGTTCTCAAGATTTAGTGTGTGTCCCCAAATCACAGAGGAGGTTTAAGAAATCAGTTTGCTAAGCCAAATTTCTAGAGTTTCTAATTCAATAAGTCCAGGGTGACAACCTAGAATTTACATTTCTAACAAATTCTGAAACAATGCTAACTCCTAACTCCATTGGCTTTGGGCCAAACTTGGAAAGCCGTGGTTGCAGAGCATGATGACAAATTTACATGGCTTCAGGATTTAGACAAGGTTACTAGCTGAAACTGCTGCACTGGGGATATGCAAGTTAAACATAAATCAGAATTCCAAGTTTTTAAGTGAAATCACTAGAGTTTTAAGTATTAGCAACAGATTTTTTTTTTCAAAAAATGTAAACACAGAATGAGAAAAATTTAAACACTAAATGAGATTCATGGTCTTGATGAGTCCTGGGGCTCAAAGCCTCCAGTCTTTGTTGTAGGATTCATGAATCAGGGTAGAGAGTTTTGTCTCCAGAATTAGTTTTCAAAAGACTCTCTAAATAAAAGGTTGAGTTCCAAAGCTCAAATTATCAAAAATTATTTGTATATTGAATCAACAAATAGTAAAAAAAAAAACATATATCAGTATCTTGCTTTTATTTCCATTTATTAAGTACATTTTACACACCCTAATTTTATCTTTGAATTTCAAAATCTTAAAATTCTATTATGAAAACTTGGGCTGTATTTCTGTAGAAACAGCTTTAAACTTTTTCAGATTTTTTTCACAGTCATATCTAAAATATCTACTTGTAACAACTGGGAAAATAAATATTTTAAAATTCTAACAAATGTCAAAATGGGTTTGGGTTCAATTTGACCCAAGAGCAGATGAGTTGGGCAATCACAAAAATAATCATCAGCAATGACAAGTAGTCACTGAGTAGCACTGAATTCAAAACATGGGGCTTACTAAAATAAAATCTCTTGTAGAATTTGGAGAAAATATAAATGGCCAGGCTCTTCTCCTGAGGATTCTCACTCTACAAGGTCAGGAGTCAATGGTAAGAGATGGTTATTGCCTCTATTATTTTTTATTTTTGCTTAAGAATGCCCAAAGAGAATGAATTTTGATGGAAATTTTTTGGTTCCACTCTTTTCTAGTTGTTCAAAAATTGTGACCACAAACAGAAAAAAACAAGTTTATTAGAGAGAGCTATTAGTGGTATCTCTTTCTGTGCCCAGAAGATGCCAGTGGCAGTCCCCTACACACAGTTGTGACATCCCAAGATGTCTCTAGACATTGCAAAGTATCCCCCAGAGAAACTGAGGGGAAATCTTCCTCAGATGAGAACCACTGCTATACACCAGCGCTAGTGGTAAGAAACGCTCTTGACTTTTCTTGCAATTCTGACTACTCATCTGAGAAGAAAAAAATAAGAGATTGACCTTAAATCTCTCTGTCTTTAAGTCTTAGTCATACAGGGCATGAAGTGGTATCCTCAAAGAAATGGATGACCCAGTCTCTCTGGTGGCATACATTTGTAAAACACAAAGACAGAAACAAAAGAGCAAGTCACATTTCTGAAATGCTTTCATCTTCAAGCAGACTTAGAGATTATAACTTCATTAAAAAGTCATTGTCTCTCTGTCTCCCTCACTCCTTCCCCTTTCTTCTTTCCTCCCTGTCTGTCCACCATCAAGCATTCTTTTGGTTCATTAAATTACTTTGGGCCTCAGTAAATTAGTTCATAAAAAAAAATACTAAAAGGTACAGCTTCATTGAGAGCATTCCTGATGAACAGCATTGAAGAGAAAGTATCTTGAATAAAATAGATTGTTGTTTTAAACTGAATTCCTGATACTATTACGTTTTCCACCGCATAGTCTGGAGAGGGGGCATTTCAAAGATAAACTATCTTGATATTTTCATTTTGAAGACAGGTAATAAGTGGAATACAACAATTTCCAGAGAACTCCAGACAGGCATAATCTACTTTATGCAACCAGTCACCATTCTGAGGCTTCTGAAAGAGGTTTACTTTATAGTCATTCTGAGAAGCTGCAGTATTTGTGGTGATGACTCTGCCTACACAGTAAAGATGGATGACCTGATTAATAAATTCAGAGAGAAGCAGATAAGAGGGGAGGACAAGGTGAAGTGCAGAACTAAAATGAAAAGATAAAATAGGTAAGGGAAAACACTGTCAGGTGGAAAGGGAAGAGAATAAGCAGAGATGATGGTCCCTTTTCATGTATTGAATATTTGGATACACTTTATTTCTGAGAAAATGTGATTGTGAAAATAGGAAATATGCTCTTCTACCTGGGATATATTGTTTCTCCCTCTCCTAACTTATTTTATAGGCAACAAATGTCCTCAAAGATATATAACACTGATCTACCCTGACTACTGTCTGTGAGACACAGGTCTTTTCAGAGCTAGCAACAAGGAAGTGTCCCTGTGCCAAGGAACCCAGAGTAATGGGAAGGGAGAAAAGTGTTTGCATCACTCCTGTATGGATAAGAAAATTGAAGATTAATCAGAGCACTGCTCGCGCTCTGGACCTTGTGGTTAATTTAATCAGACACTCCTGTGGTTCAGGGTCTTAATGAGAAAAAAGCAAATTCCCTTGATGGGTGAACTTACTTTTTTATTTTATTTTATTTTTTTTTAAGTTAGAGAATTGTAGGCCTGAAAAATGCAGAGGAAAATGCACTTCATAGGAGGATAAGATGCTGCATGGAAAGGTAGCAGCAGCATTTCAAGAATATTTAAGAGCTTCACAGAGTTTGTGAGGATTGAGCACCTTCTTAACAATGTTAAAAAATATGCATGCAGTGTTGTGGCTTGAAAGACAGCTGGACATGCCCTTGTAAAACCCTCTATCTGCGTGACCAAAAAGGACAGGAGTCTCCTCCTTCATTGGCCTTAGAGATAGAAAAGGTATCTGTTTACCCAGTCAAGCCAGTGCTGCTCAGTGTTCCAGAAAAGGAGCAGTAAATGAGCAAAGGTGACTCACAGGCCCTGAGGCACATAGCTTGAATGTAGAGATTAGGGAAAGCAGAGCGAGAGCAAGCTCCTTCCACTCTGGGCTGCCTCCGCCTGAGCTGCGGCTTTCCTCCCTAGTGTCTTTCATTGTCCTCCCCCTTGTCTTCCCTCCTGGCTTGGGCCTCTGCCCTGTCAATCAAGTCCTCCCAAAGTTTGACCCATCACCTCCTGTCATGTATATGAGGAATGGCATCTGAGTTAGAGAACTATTTAGGAGCAAAGAGTCAATGCCTCAGTCACAGCCTTGCCTCAGGACCCTGTAATAAACAGATCTCCCCTGGCCTCATTTCGCTTGGGACTCTCCCTGCCCTCTACCCTCTAGTCAAGCCTTATAGAATCCCACATGGAAAAGTATTTTTAACAACCAAGTTTGCCAGTGTTAACATCTTCACCCAATGAAAAAGACAACTGATTTGATATTCACAACAAACAAGGAGTCCTGAGTTAAGTGCCTTGAGTCAGTGCCCTTTGCTCAGTTTCTGATCTCTCTGGTTCTTTGGTAAACAATGAAATGCAGATTCATACTGCCTTAATAGTCTCAGACAATCCCAATGGTCAGAACTGCTTTGATTTGCCCTCTGCTGAAATAGAGGCCATACCAAATGCAGATTTTCCTTAAATCACTAGCTAAGTTAGAGACTGTATTTTAAAATGCTTTCCATGTCTTCAACTATGGATTACAATATGGAATGTCTCTTTAGACTCTCAAAGCCCTAACAGTATAGCCCAAATCCTGTACTCATGAAATATATAAAGTAACAGAAGTGGTTAGCTACTTTTCCCAAGATCACCCCAAGTTGTGTTATCTTTATTTTATCAGTGGCAAGAACTTTGGAGGATCTGACATTTTACCCTACTTGAAAGCTAACAAGTTAGCCTGCTACATTATCATGAATGCTGACAGAAGACATAAGACTCCTGGGTCAGAGGCAAAGGTCTTTATTATTCATAGCAATAACAGTGTCCAGAGTATCAGTATTTTCTTGTTCCAGGTCCCTAAGCTCCAGTTTCCACAGGGAGATTTGGAGAGGACAAGTTAATACCAGCAGACATACTTGATTGAATTATAGGAGTGGAACCCTGAGTTTAGGGAATCAGATTATTGTATAATAGACACTAAGCATGACTGCACTTTTCTCCTGAAAGATATCCATGATCATCAGGAAAGGTAGGCATGACAGAGATAGGCCAGAAGGATGGTTATTACTACCTCTGATTGCAAGTTGTGCAGAAATATCAGAGATTGGTAGAGAACTATCTTCCAATAATACTCACTCTCTTTTTCACATCATCTCTTCTGGTAAATTTTTCTATGACTATCCCAACTAATCAGTCTCTATGATAAATCATACCAATGGAGGCTGAGACCAAATCTGTCAATTTGTCTCATACAATGTTTAATTAAGCTAATATCAACAGGACTCTAGGTAGTAGGATGAGTCCAACCTGCAGTATTCACCTTAGCCATGCCTATGTATCTATGATCCTGATCTAAGTAGCTTGAACGAAGCCCATAAACCATCAGGATGCATTTTTAGAAACAAGGTTAATTTTTTTTTTATGTTTTGGTATGATTCTCCATCTGGTTTTAAGTATTAATCCAGGAACAGCACAATTTACTTGTGATGACACAGACTCTGCCTTAGACCATAGGAGGAAACTTAGGGCAGTTTTGTCATCCATAATAATTCAGGCCAGCGTATGAAAGTTGCCCTGAAAGTGAGGGGTTAAAGACAACCTCTGCTCTGTAGGGTTCCCAAAGCAAGGATAATTGCCCAAAGAGCAAGCATAAATAATGAATCAGTTATCCCTCTGGAAAGACTAGAAGTGGTTAATACCAATTCTAACCTAGAGCTTTTAGAAGGGTGAATTTGTCTCCTTCATGTTGTCTTTCCACTTCTTAGCTGCACCCAGACTGTGAAAAGCACTGATGAAGATGGGAGCCTGGTTAAAACAAGACTAAGTCCCTGATTCACCTCACTGTATAGAACCACCCTGTATTACTCATGATTCTCCAGAAAAACAAAGGCATAGAGTATGTATTTTAGAAGAAAATGAGAAAGAGATAAAGAGGGAGATATTGGAAAGTATTGGCTCATGTGGCTATGATTCTTCATAGTTAAGAAGTCTCATGATCTGCCATTTGCAAGCTGGAGAGTTAGGAAAGCCAGTGTTATAATTTGAATGCCTGAGAGCTGGAGAGCCAATGGTATAAATTCCAGCCCCAGTATGAAGGCATGGAAATCAGAAGCTCGGAGGGAAAGAGAAGACATGCCCCAACTCAAGCAGTCAGGCAGAGAATCAGCAAATCCTCCCTTCCTCCATCTTTTTGTTCTGTTCAGGCTTGGATGAAGCCCACCCACAGTGGGAGGGCCATCTGCTTTACTTAGTTCACCTATTCAAATGCTAATATCTTTCAGATTCATCCTCAGGGACACACCCAAAATAATGTTTAACTAGCTATCTGGGAATCCTGTGACCTAGTCAAATTGACACATACCCATTGACATGCACACATTCTTTGGATTCTTATGTGTGCAAAAATTTCTTTGTGCCATCACAGATTAGCTGACTTTCAGCAGTGGAGCCTATGCTAAATCATGACACAGCAAATCCCCTTTTATGTGTTCACTCCAAAGAAACACGTGCATGTACAAAAGAAATCCCAGTGATGAGAACTAACAAAAAGAGTTAAAATAGACCATGATTGATTCAGACAAATATTATATAATAGTTAAAGTGAGTATATTAGATTTACATGCATCAAAATGCTTCAGTCTCAAAAATAATGCTGACTGTGAAATGCAACATACAGACAAATTTTGATGTCACTTATAAACCATAAATAACATTATTTTTTAATTTCTTGATATCTACACAGCAAGCAAAAGTTTAAGCATTCGTGTAAGTGACATGGGTCAACCAACTTCAGAATAGAAACTACTTCTGGAGACAGAGAGGAGGATATGACGCAAAGGAGAAGCATTAACTGGATGAATAATTATTTTATTTCTTTAAAAGGACAGAAAGACTAAGAAATCTGATGCAAAATAATATGACATAATGTTAATGTCTATTAAATCTAGGTTTGGGGTCAATGGTTTTTATTTTATTATTTTTTATGATTTTCTCAATGGTTGAAATAGTCCATAATTAAAAATAATCTTTAAAGCAATATAGGGATATTTATCTGTTCCCAGAGGTTTCTCACTATGAACTCCTACAGTTTATCTAATCCACTTGCATGTGAAAATCTTTGGGGAGAAAGAGGCATAATTTGTCTAAAATCAGGACGTTATAGAATTCTTTCTCTCTAGGGAAATAACACACAGTAGCTGCCTCAGATGCATAGTCAACAGGGAGTCATCCAATTTTACTCATCTTCAGCAAATGCAGAGAATCAAATGCAAAAATTTAACACTCCAGGGCCATGTTGTGAAGCCACGGAATTCCCTAGGGGTCTGCAGGTACATAAAATAATTAATGGACTAAGCTCATCCATAACTAATTTTCTCGTCTCTGAAACAACTTATGGGAAATTGTCTTAGCTTAATAACTAATCAAAGTAAAACTCACTACAAGTTAAAAATATTATTTACATTTTTTACCATCTCAGATCACTGTTCAAATAGTATTTTAGAAGAAATGAAATTGTTTATGGCTGATCAGATATGGGAATGAAGTAGTAGATGTCATATCAGCAGAGGATAATTCCCACCAGCTCTTTCACAGAAAATAGAAAGCTCCCACTCTACTGGCCTGTTAAATACTATATTAAGTAAATCTATCAGTAGTTTCTATTTATGTGATTAGCAAACACATTACATTTTTTAATCAATTGCATGTACCTTGTCTCAAATATGTTTGTATCTCCATAGCATTTAGTACAATCCTTACACAGGTTAGATGTGAAAAATGTTTTGCTGATATCTGCAATACAAAGTTTGATTTTTAAGATTAAATGATGTGTCCCTTGGATTGAACCTTACCTTCCAATCCAGAATCAAGCCTGTGGCATATGGCCATTTTTTTTCCTGACCAATCAATCAAATTAATCTATAAATTAATCCAAATGCCTTTACACAGTTCAGAATAAGGAAACACACTTTTTGATTTTAAATGATGAGGTCAAAGGTGGATATTGATCATTTCTGCATTTAATCTTTTCCCTTTCCTTCCACTGCTTCTATAATGAAAATAGATCATTTGCTAACTATACCATAGCACAAATAATCACTTCTGAGCTGTATAATATAGCAGAATGTTTTGAAAAGTCTTGCCTGGAAGATAAAATTAAGAGTTAACAGTTCATGTAGCATCCTTTACCTGAAAAATAAATAAATAAATAAATAGAAGATGTAGTTAGAACATATCTTAGTAACAAGTATAGGTTCACAAGAAGAGTAGACTGTATATCATCTAGAAAGTTAGGTCACCATAAACTGTAGCAGGTAAGTATTCCTCAGGAAGTTGTAATATAGTTACTCTGACATGTCCATTATTATCCAACCACAAAATAACAAAACACTTATGAAAGAAAACTAGTACCTCTGGGCTAATGAGCACAACATCTACAGGGGGTATCCAAACATGGCCTAAGTCTGAATCTGTACTCTGTCTCAAACCCACAGGTGAGACAACTTTGCTCATGTTATTTGAAAATGGTGATGAGTAACAATGCGCTTGAATATAAAAATAATATGATTGTGAATCTTAGCCCCAAATCTGCATGTCCTTCTTGCTCCCTATAGATCACATGCCAAAATTACCAAAGGTGTTGATTTGAGTTTGGACAGCAACATACCCCTCTTCAGAAGTCATCAGTGGTTTCCTTTTGCCTCAGAATAATGTTCTGATTCTAAGAAAGACATTAGATGTTTTTCAGGTTCAGGTCTTGATTTATATTTTGAGACCAATATCCTACTATATCTCTCCATTACCCCTGTAATTTTAACACTCCAATCCAGTTTCCAACCCAATAGTAGAAATCATTCTTTTTCTACCTATCATTCTGCTTACACAGTATCTTCAACCTGAAAGGCTCTTCCATATCTTCTTTGCCACTCAAAGAATCATTCTCTAAGAACCAATTCATATGGAACCTTCTGTGGAACCTTCCTGATTTCCTCCATGCAAATTAAATGTTCTCTGTGGAAATACAGAAAATCTCTTGTGGTATGAATTCAACTCTATTAACAATACATAACAATACATCTTGTGTAACCAAAGACTAGTGCTTACTGTATTCTTCTGTACTTACTGGCCCAGTGGATATTTGTTCTATGATTAAATGAACACATGAAAGTGTAGAGCTGTTTAGTTTTCGATTTCAAGTTTTGATTTTGTAATATATGTAGCCCAATAAGCTATAAAATAATTACAACCAAAGGTAGCAGGATGATTAGAAACCTACAGAGCAGATATTAAACAAGAAAGAACAGAATAGAGCCTCGATAGCCAAACCTTAGTGTAAAATTCATACTGTAGTGCAGTGTCAAGGGAAGAACATTCATTTGGGGGCTGTTAGACCAGAATTCATATTTTTCCCACCACTTAACTCATTTGGATCTATTTTCTCATCTACCAAATGTAAGCAGAAATCTTTACCTGGCAGTGCTATTGTATGGACTAAATGAGATAATGGGTAGGGGCAGGGGCAAGAGGTACTATTACGAGATTATTTACCCATGTGTTTTCTCTGCATTAATATAAACTCTGGTCAAGGGAGTC
This sequence comes from Callospermophilus lateralis, assembly GCF_048772815.1. Lineage (NCBI taxonomy): Eukaryota > Metazoa > Chordata > Mammalia > Rodentia > Sciuridae > Callospermophilus > Callospermophilus lateralis. The sequence goes on from NW_027514618.1 coordinate 812,670, forward strand.
ATGAAACAAAAAGAAGGAGGAGGACAAGGAAGAGGAGGAGGAGGAGGAGGAGGAGGAAGAGGAGGAGGAAGAGGAGGAGGAGGAGGAAGAGGAGGAGGAGGAAGAGGAGGAGGAGGAGGAGGAAGAGGAGGAGGAGGAAGAGGAGGAGGAGGAGTCAATCTTTGGGTTTTCAATTTCAGGAGACTAAACTTCCATAAGGAACACAAAGAAGTCATGTGTATCTACCATAAATTTGGAAGAATATATGGCGACTAGGAGCAAACTTCCCTTTTTCCAGACTCCTGAGGCTTCAATTCCTGATTAGACGAAAAGCTTTAAGCTAAACAATGGAGGAGAGCTATAGAGGAACATAATCTAATGAGATGCAACAGTTCAGAAAATGTAGATCCTTCTACGGGAGCCTGTGACCTAACCAAACTTTGGGAAAGTGAAGAGAAGCACTGGATAGAGTCATAGGATTGGAGACCATATAATGGCCTTTTTCTCATTTCTTAGGAGTCAATGAAATCCCTGTGAAGAAATGATATCAGTCTAGAACAGAAAAGAGAGAGTTTCACTATAGTCCCTGGCTCAGTGTAACCAAGAAGCAGTAGACTGCTGCATGTACCTATAGGGACTGTGAAGCAGATGAGGCCTCCCACATGCTAAATCCCCAGTAGGAGATATATTACATTTTCTGTAAACCCCAGAGTGACAGAAAAGATACAAAGACAAGCATGCCAAAAGGGGCCTTCAGAATAGGAACAAGACCCAAGGTAGCAAGACCTTCCTGGGTGAGTGAAAATGACCTAGATGGAGTGAAGGTGATGACATTGATCAGATGCAGCACAGCCTATGCAAAATCTTGGTACTGCACACAGATTCTTATCCAGACGACAAATAAAACCTCAAGAAAAGAAGAGATAGTAAAATCGAATTGACTGAGATTAAATATTTTACATCTAAGAGAACAAGATTGTGTTAAAAGAAATTATGAGTAAAATTATCTTATATTTAAAGTTTCAAAAACCAACATAAGAAACTGCACTCCTTATTCTTCTGAATATGTAGACCTGGGTTTTATTTATGTGCAGTGTCCAGTCCAGAGCTATAAGAAGTGCTCAATGACTCTCATTTTTTTCCTTCCATCCATTACCTCCTAGATTGACATAATTTGGGTTTTAAACAGATATTTTGTATCATATATAAAACACTGCTGTTGACAAACTTTTTCTGTAGGGATAGTATATACTTCAGGTTTTTCAGGTAATAGACTCTGTTGCAACTACTCCCTTTAACCCTTGTAGTACAATCACAGCCATAGACAATGCATAAACAAGGGTGTGATCATGTTCAAATAAAATTTTATTTATAGGCTGGGTGAGGTGGTGCATACCTGTAATCCCAGCAGCTTGTGAGACTGAGGCAGGAGGATCATGAGTTCAAAGTCAGCAAGCCAGCCTCAGCAATTTAGTGAGGCCCTAATAAATTCAGCGAGAACTTGTCTTAGAGGGTATTAAAAGTGCCCCTAGGTTTAAACCCCAGTACCTAAATAAATAAATATTTATTTATTTATAAACACAGACAATAGCTTTGATTTGGCTTGCAGGCCTTAATTTGCTGACTATAGGAGGGAAAAGAGGTTTAAAGAGGCTATTAAAATAATTATGTGCTAATAAAGCCCTGCACTAAGATGGCAGTTGTAGGAATGGAAAGCAGAAATAAATTAGGGAAGAGGAGGCAAGAGGTTACAGGATGAGGGATAGGTGAAGAATGCAAACATGATTTTTTAAGAATAATGGGTTCCTAATGAAAAATGGAGCAATTGAAGAAAGTTTGGAATCCCTTAAGAGAATATAAATATCTCCCTTATTATAAGGGGTCTTAACACCTCCACACATATGTAGAATTCAAAGGCAGAAACAGGTTCCTTCAGGTTCAAGCTCTGATACTTCGGCAGTCCTAAGAGTGTCATTTAATATTTCACAAAAGCTCTCTTGACTCGTTGAAATCACAGAGAAAAACTCTCTATCCTCCTTGCAAGTTATTTGTTAAACCCTAACTCCCACCACTTGGCTTGTCACATCTCCACTCTCGAAGGTCCTAGGCAACACCCCTGTCTCCTCAGGGCCAGTTACCAAATAACTAGAGACAGCATCTGCACTGCAAAAAGGAATTGTTGAAATTAGCCAATCTCCAGGAAGCCTGTTTAACTTGCTACCCCAACCCTCTTTGCCAGACACAAACCACCTTCTACATTTCCAATGTACTGATACCCTGTTCCCATGTGCAAACCCTGAAGCTTTCTCTCCTTGGGAGCTGTAAGTAACAGAGAGTTCTGTCTTTTGTCTATCCAAGTGTCTTCGTGCTGTATGCCACCATCAAAACCATCTTTAAATCTGGTAGCACGAACAGTTGCCTTAACATTTTGATGGCAGTGGTAAGGGGAGGAGAAAATTTCAAATCTGGTTTCCATCCAATACCTATTTCAGTCTAACAGTGGGTACCAATGCAGTACACACAACGGTGCTTGCCCAAACATTTTTTTTTAAAGAGAGAGAGAGAGAGAGAGAGAGAGAGAGAGAGAGAGAGAGAGAGAATTTTTAATATTTATTTTTTAGTTATCGGCGGACACACATCTTTCTTTGTATGTGGTGCTGAGGATTGAACCCGGGCCGCATGCATGCCAGGCAAACGTGCTACCGCTTGAGCCACATCCCAGCCCTGCCCAAACATTTTTAAACAGATTTCTAAAGCAGAAGCAAACATTTGGGTGGAAAATTTGAGGAAAGGGGTTTGCCATTAGACTATCACACTACATCTGTGTTTTAAGTCCTTGCCACAGTGTTCCTATCAGAAGGTTATTGTGCTTCTCCCAAAATATAATCAGCAAATCATGCCAAATGAGTCAACAGATTCTTACTGGAAACGTTGTTAGCAGGTGCTTTCTGTCCATGACTGTCACATGTAAATCACCTTCGAGGGTCACGAAGCCCCCTGGAAGTGAGAGCTGTCCCTGCAGGATGTCCATTCCACAGACATTGGTGATTTGCTGTCTGTAAACCTTGTTTCTTGCCATCTGTTTTGAATTTGTCACCCTTGGTTTACCTTACCTAAAACTGTAAACTAGGTTGACATCAAGCATGAGATTTAAACCTTTGTTTCTATGAATAAATTCTCTCCTAACCACAAGTTCAGGTTTCACATGGATCCTCCTGATTTTCCTCTTTAAATAACACAATGGCTGTTCCCTCACCTCTCCTGTTTCCTAAACACTCCATGACCTCCCCTTCATACTCTGTCCAGCCTTAAACCACTGACTTGTTGCTTTCCTATTTATCCTTCTGGATCTTTGGCTTCATTTTCCGGGCCTTGTCTCTTCTGCAGCCATCCTAGAAATTTCTTAATTTCATATTTAGCATCTCTTGGTGTTTGACCTCTTCATTCAAATAAATCCCCAAATGCCAATAGCTGGGGCCTCCTTGCATCTTTGTTCTATTAAAAAAATTATGGAAGATTCCATCTCCAGAATGAACATAAAAATTATGAAGTTCAGAATCTAGGCCATAATATTCATCAGCTGAATGGCCTTGGCCAAGTTGCTTACACTTTCTGCTTTGGTCTCATGTTGGTGTCCCATCCCAAATTCACATATTGGAACTTTAACCCTTATTACCTCCCTTTAGCAGATAATAAGGTCACAAGTCCCTATGTTCTTGAATGGAATTAATGCCCCTGAGAAGAGACGGAAGAGAGCTGACTTCCATGTCTGCCACGTGCGAACAAAGTGAAAAGAACCATATTTGAAGCAGAGGAGGACTTTACCACATGCCAAACCTACTATTGACTTGATCTTGAACTTTGAAGCCTCAGAATTATGAGTAATAAATGTCCGTCGTTTATGAATTACCTAAGGTATTTTTATGGCATCAAGACCAAACCAAGATGCTCTCTAAACCTAAGTTTTCTCATCTATGAAAAGGAGATAAGGAAAGTTACCTACTACACAGCATCTAACATAAGATCAGGTACAAAATGGTGCCCAAGAAGTATTATCAATTGTTTTTAATCGATAATTTTTAATCTAATCCATGTTCTAATTGGATCTAAATAATGATTTATTTACCACTTACAAATAGAAATTTCAACACTGCTTTTTAAACTGTTATTTTATTAATCTATCATCTTCTTTTATACTCATGTGTATGTTTTGAATATATGTTAAAAATTTTTTTAATTATAAGACCAGGGTAGAAAAAGAGGTGGAGTCTTCAAAGTGAAGAGAAAATCCACTGTTTGGACCATAAATGGGGTCTTCATTTAAAAACCACCAGTTAAAAGTTAATTTGGGGGAAAAACTTGATTTTGGAAATATTAGAAAATTATATTGTGTTTAAAAAATTTACATAAAAAATTATATTGCATTTTGACACTCATGAAACTCTGATATAAGCTCAGAGGATTCCAATCCTACAATAATGAAGGTAATATATTCAGTCTGGAGAGGATAAAACAACACCATTTTTGGAATTATTGGTACAATTGTGCAAGGCAGTTTGGGGAGAAATAGTGTTTAATTTGGAGTAGTTTATTCCTTTTGCCCTTTTCCCATAATCTGTCTTCAAGTACTGCCCCAAGTGAGGAGAGTTATCACTGAGGACCATGAATGGGGTCTTCATCTAGGATTATCCTGCCTTTACTCAAAGATGCCAGCCTACAGTACACGTTGTTATGGTTTGAATGTGAGGTGTCCCCTAAAAGCTCCCACATGAGACAATGTAAGAAGGTTCAGAGTGGGAAATGATCTGATTGTGAGAGTCTTAATCTAATCAGTGAACTAATCCCCTGGTGGGATTAACTGGGTGGTGATTTAGGTAGGTAAGGTGTAGCTGGAGGAGGTGAACATTAAGAGAGTGGCTTTGAGGTATATATTTTGTATCTGGTGAGTGCAGTCTCTCTCTCTCTCTCTGATGCCTAGTCATTATCGGATCTGCTTCCCTCCACCACACTCTTCTGCCATGATGTCCTGCCTCACTTCGAACCTCAAGGAATGGAGCCTGCTGTCTATGGATTGAGACCTCTGACACTATGAGCCCCCAAATAAACTTTTCCTCCTCTAAAATTGTTCTGATCAGGTCCTTCAGTCATAGCAATAAAAAATCTGATTAAAACATATGTTTTTCATGAATCTTCTTTAGGGGACCAAGGAGAAATTTGTTTTTATCCAAAGGCCTTTAATTGCCTAGATTCACTTTAGTGTTTCTTTTGTTTTTGTTTTTGTTTTTTAAGGAAGAATCAAAGTCTTTAAAAATTATATAATATACACATACATTCATATATATAACAAAAAAATTATTGTAGTAGTAAGCATTCCAATGTAGAAAATACTAATAAAAATCTACAAAGTACATAAAAATGACTTCAAACAGACTACTCCTTAATAATGATTAATTATGATAATTTTAGTACATTTCTTTATAAAGCTTAGTGCACACACACACACACACACACAACAGTATATTATGAATTGAATCATTCATGCATTTAAGCATTTAACTTGTGCACGAATTTTAGAACCTATTTATTGCCTTCCATAAGATAAATCTCCCTACTTCATTAAATTCTCGGAACAGCAAAGTGTTCTATTTAATTGAATTAATGTTTAGAGGCTTAATAATTCAAAGAGAGGAAAAGGGCTTGAAGATAAGCAGGAACATTTTACAATTCTTGATCCAACTATCTCCAATTGATTTCTAGATATCTGGTAGTCATTTTAAAGAAAGAATGGTTCATATTCCCAAATATACACATATAATCCTTTCTTTTAACCCAAAGGCTCTCAAATTTCAGATTGTGTAAGAATGAATTACTGAGTAGCTTGCATATATATAAAATTATGTGTATTATTATTTATGGATGAATTAAAGTACTTCTATTCATAATTTTGACTACATATGATCCTGATTAATAGATTAAAAGATGACTTAATTTTTTATAATAAAACTTCATTGTATGTACACATAAATTTCTTCCTTTACAATATATATTCTTAAATAACCCAATTTAATATAATACAGACATTCTTCTGTATTATTAAATGCTTATCTACAGCATTCTTTTTAATGTCTGGGTAGTATTCAAATCTATGTATATATCATATTATCTAATACTCTATTCTTGAACTTCTTATGTTGTCTTTAAGTTTTAACTCCTCCTTTTGTTAAGTAGACCAAAATATGATTTTAGGTCAGAGAGAGAGAAAAAAAAATACTCAAAATCATTCTAAAAGAATTAGGACAGCTACACAGATCTCCTTCTCCATCTTATAACAAGAAATAAAATGGAGACTCCAATCCCAGAAAAACACAGATCAATTATGTTTGAGGTAATTTCATGTTCTTGACAGAGGTACTTTCTCTTCTCTAGAGTGTGTGTGTGGATGTGTGTGTGTGTGTGTGTGTGTGTATGTGTGTGTGTGTGTGTGTGTGTGTGTGTGTGTGTGTGTTTGCGTATGTAGTATAATCTTTCTTTCTTGGGGAAAAGCAGAATGAACTGCCTTATTCCTGATTTCAGAGGAAAAGTTTTCAACTCCATTGCTCTGGGCCTAAGGTGAGCCAGCATGTCAGGACTGAAGGGCGTGGTAGAGGAAGGCTGCTTAGCTCATGGTGGGATCAAGAAGCCGAGAGGGAGTTAAGGGTCCACAAAGAAGATGCCCCCTTCCCAGGCACACTCCCAGTGACCTACTTCCTCCAGTCATGCCCCACCTGCCCGCAGTTACACTCAGTCAACCCATTGAAACTAGAATGGACTAATTAGGCTACAACATTCAAAATCGAATCATTTCATCTCTGAACATCCCCTACATTAATACAGGAACTTTTGGGGGACACTTCATATCCAAATCATAATACTTCCTAACTTTAAAACATACTACAAAGATACAGTAATTGATGGTACAGTATGGTACTAGCATAAAGACAGACATACAGCAATGAAACGAAAAAGAAAACTCAGAAATAAATCTATATGTGTCCAGCTTATCTTCAACAAGGGTACCAATAACACACAATGTGAACATGATAGTCTCTTCAATTCATGGTGTTGGGAAAACTGAATATCCTTCTGCAAAACCATAAAAGTGAATCCTTATTTTACACAATACACAAAATCAACACAAAATAGATTAAAGACTTTCATACAAGACCTGAAATTATAAAACCCCCAGAAGAAAATAGAGGGGGAACGGCTTCATGACATTGAAGTGGGTAGTGATTCTGTATATGTGATACCAAAAGCACAGGAATAAAATTTAAAAATAGACATGTGGAATTACAACAAACCAAAACGTCTCTGCACAAAAAAAGAAAACAATGAACAGGTGCAAAAGCAATCTACAGATTGGGAGAAAAATATCTGCCAGCCATATATCTGATACAGAATCAATATTCAAAATAAATAAAGAACTCATCCAACTCAATAGCAAAAAACAAGCTGACTTGAAAATAAGCAAAGGATTTCAATAGGCAATCCTCCAAAGAAGATACACAAATGACCAATGAGTATATGAAAAGAAGTTTAATATTATTAATCACCAGGGAAATGCAACTCAAAATCACAATGGATAACACTTTACTCCTATTAGAACATCTCTTATCAAAAGGCAAATGATAAGTCCTGGTGAGGATGTGGAGAAAAGGAACCTACACAAACTATTGGTGGGAATGTAAATTAGTAAAACCATTGTGGAAACCAGAACATATTTCTCAAAAAATAAAAAAAATAGAACAATCCAAAGTCAAGTTTTTAATCCAAGAGAACTGAAAACAGGATCTGCATTCCATATCTCTTGAAGCCTTATTCATGGTAGCCAACAGGTCAAAATAATCCAAATGCTCGTGGATGGATGAATGAATAAAGAAAACATGGTATATACATACAAACAATGTAATATTAGTCTTAAAATAAGAAAAAAATTCTGTCATCTGCCACAACATGGATGAACCTTGAGGACATTGTGACACGTGAAATAAGCCAATCCCAGGAGGGCAAATACTGCATGATCCCACTTACATAAAGTATCTAAAGTAGTCAAGTTCATCCAAGGAGAAGGTACAATGTGACTGCCAGGAGAAAGGAAAAAACATCAAGTTGCTGTATAATGGGTATCAGGAGTCAGTTACACAAGATGAAAAAGTTCTTGAGTTCTGCTGTAAAACAATGTGAGCATAATTAGCAATACTGTGCTTTATTCTTCAAAGTTTAAGAGGGTGTGGCTAGGGATATAACCTAGGGGTAGAGTGCTGGGTTAACAAGGATGAAGCTCTGGGTTTGATCTCCAGCACATACTAAAAAATAACAAGAACAACAACAATAATGTAGATCACATGTTATATGTTTTTACCAATTTTTTTTAAAAAAGAAGTAGACAAGATCTTTGTCTCACTTACCACTTTTTCTAATATTTAATTAACCATAAAATATCAGTGGCATATGACAAATAAATCCTTACTTTTTGCTTACACATCTGCAGACTGGCTGGGGGTTCTGCTGATCTAGGCAAGACTTGGCTACAAGCTGGGGTTTGATTTCAGGACAGGTCTATATATCATTCAATTTTCTTAGATCTAAGAATTTTTTTCTCATGTTAATGGCAGAAGCTCAAAAGGACAAGCCCAACAGCTCATGACATACCTGATAACACCCGTCTGGCCTCATCAAGTCATGCAGTGAAGCTCAAAGACTTAGGTTGGAAATAATCTCTTCTGAGGAATGTTAGAGATGATAAGTTATATACCAGTCATCTTTGCAATGCTCCTGTGAAACAGAGGTCACATTTGATTCTAATCATGAATAAACAATCAGACAAATCCCAAATAAGCAATATTCTTCAAGTTAACTGGCCCAGATTCTTGAGAAAAGACTTTGACATAGAAAACAAAGAAAAGCGATGAGAAATTTTGTAAATTAAAGAACACTAAATGCACAACCTGAAATTTGATTAGATCCTGGAATTTTTAAAGATGGCTATTAATGACAATTTTAGAGAGCTAGGGAAGTTGGAAAATTGGCTATATATTAAGTAATGGCATATGATTCTTAGTAATGGTGATTAATAACAAAGTATCTTTATTCTTAGGAGATCAGTGCTAAATATTTCTGAGTGAAACACCTTAATGTCTGTAATTTATTTTCAAGTAGTTCATCAAAAATGCATGTAGTTCTATATAGATGGAAAAAGGTAAACAAAAGTATGGGAAAAAATTGATTAATGTTAACAATTGCTTGATGCAGGCAAAAGACATGTGGATAGTTATTATACTATTCTTTCTTGCAGTATCCTAAAATTTTAACATTAAAAGAAAAATAATGAAAGGATTGAATTAAGTACCTAGAGAATTCAGGACAATTTTAAATCACATTGAGGAAAACCTGGGGGTGTTCCACTCATTAAGCAGGCTAGGGGGGCTATAGGGATTATATTTTCAGAGATTGCTTAGTGAACTGTTCTAGTTAGTCCCACACTCGTTGTAAGGTTTGCCATAAACCTAAAAACACTGAGGCTTGACGCAGAGCTTGGCCAATTAAAGCAGTTATTTTGATTTGGTGAAGTAATTAATAATGAGAGAGATAAGTAAAGATTAGGGAAATATTTGCAGTTAGATACTAAGAACCCCACTAAGGGATGAAAATAACTTCTAGGTCAAAAGAAGGCAGGGCTGCCAGAGGCACAGTGTTCCCCCACCAACTGGTAATTTTGACACCACATATGCTAAAGAGCCCACTTATATTGTCATTAATCACCCCACACTACACTTTCTGGAAATAAAATATGTTCTGAATTCTGCAAGTTACTTCTCAGAACAAATGCATCCTTGAGCCAACTTGGAGTTCTTCACCAGGTCCCCAAGATCCACAGCTCATGTTTCTTGTAAATAAGTTTGATAAGGCTAATTAAGAATTTGATCCTTTTCTAGCATCAGATTCTCATTCTGCTTCTGATCCCAAAAGAATTCCTCTTGTGGCCCTGGGTCCCTGCTCAGGGAGGAGCAGGTGCAAAACAAGAGAGAACAAGAACAAATTTGAACTTGGCTGTTATTATGCATATCCCTGCAGTGACTATTTCTTAATCTACATACAATAAATTCAGCAAGCATTTTCTGTTCTGCATCCTCTTTGGGGACCAGCAGTCCATCCTGATGAGGAGTCTGCTCCTTAATAGGAAGAAAAGTCTAAAGATTTTTGTATTGTTTAATTCCCATTTTTCTACAAAACAGAGAAAGCTGGTTTTCTAAATAAGGCAGAAAATAAATTTTATCTCAAAGACTCACCATATTTTTATTTATTGAAGTTCTAGTAGCCATATTGCTTTAGTCATTCTTTAGCACTTATTTAACATAGTCTTTGATTCCAGAGGCAACTGCATTGTACAACCAATCTCTGAGAAATATTCATGTGGTCTGAGATGGCTTTATCTATAAGGTGAAGTTGGGAGGCTTCTGGGGTTTTTTGTTCCTTTATCCTACCATTGCCTTATTAATTCATCCCTTTATTGTACATCTTTTCCATTTCAATTTTTTAATGAGTTTCAAGTTGCCTCCTATAGTAATTCCTAAAACCATAACTTTCAAAAGTAAATTAAGATTTTGCTCTGAGGGGAGACCACAATCAACAAAATCCCTAGTTTCCCACCCACACCCACATTCTTACACATCCACACCTCTCTCTCTCCCTCCCTCTCTCTCTCTCTCTCTCTCTCTCTCTCTCTCTCTCTTTCACACACACACACACACACACACACACACACACCACATTCACACACACACACACACACACACACACACACACACACACACACTCCGGGGCACTCTGTCACTCTACACAGATTTTCTAGGGAAAAACATATTTTTTCAGACCAGTCCCAACCTTGACCCCAAATTGCAAGTTTTCAGAGCCTTCACCACTATCTGTGGTCCAGGGAAACAGGACTAGGCGATTTTACCTGTAATAGAAAGTACTTATCCTGGCATTATTTAACTTCTGCTGAGAAAGGCTCCAAAGCCTCCTATGCAAGACCCAAGTGTCACTCCATACCTTAGATAAAAATCTTTGTATATGTTGGCTTTTTGGACAAAATAAGCCTTACTTCCCAAGACCAAGAATAAACAAACTAAATCTAGGTGGACTTACAAAAAGCCTGGAAATACAGACTGTCTTGCCTCTAAATATGCTACCTTCAACGGCCCTCTAGTGCCCCATCAAAGGGGAAACTATAGTCAGAGGGACCCTGGGCAAGGGAATTGAGCATAAAACAACCTGAAGAAAGCTATCTTTGGACTTATTTGTTCTTAAATTACAGAGGAGAAAGGCCCAAGGGGCTTCTATTCACAAAATTATTGGATAGTAGAGTTCAAGATAGAATTTAAAGTTCATAGTCCTGCTCCATCATTCCATGCTGCCTTCTCCTTCTCATTCTTCTGACTTTATTGTCCATTTTAAGTATACAGTTTTGTATGACAAAATCCAAAAACAAACCTAGCATCCATCAATATTCAAGAGTTTGACCTGCCCACATCAATATTTTTTATTCCTCTATAATTGCTTTTTAAATGATGAAAACTGCCTTAAACATCTATAAATAAAAGGCTTTATTTGCTCTCTTCTTATTTCTATAATAAACTATTGTCGTCTACCTCTAAATCAAACATTGCCAGCTTCTTCAGAACAAGTACTGATATATTGTTCCTCCTTAGTCAATACTATCAACATAGTTGGTCACATGAAAAAATACTTTTCTTAGAGCTTCAATTTTAGGAGGATCTGAGATTTCATGAGACTGAACTTCCTTATTATAACACTATTACTATTTTTTCTTAATAAGCATAATAAAAAAGGAACTTTATATAAACACCTGGGTATGTGAGATATATATATATTTTCACTATAAGTCCATAACATACACACTATATAAAAACATATTTTATGGACCCAACATGGCTGCCGGCAAGGAGGCAGCACTTTCAATCCCTCCGCAGTAATGGGAGCAGAGAGGCCCATTAATTCACCTGCATGGGGCCTGCTGAGGGACTTCTAGCAAAATTCCGCTGAAAGGAGACCTGCCGGGAATTAGTAAGTCTATTAGAGGGGTCACTTTGTCCCAGACGAGTGAATCTCAGCGAGTGAATCTCAGCAGGAACTCACGGCCAACACTGAACTCCCTCTGCCCACACTTTGCAGCGTACTTACAAACGGCCACAGCCTGCTTGGGCCCCAGCCGGCCTAGCGCAGAGGCGGTTCGGTGCTGCAAACGACCACCCCCCCCCCCCGCCTGCTCGGCGCTGTGAACAATGACCCCCCACCCCCACCCCCACCCCCCCCCCCCCCCCCCCGCGCTCGTGTGAACAGCACCCGCGGGGGCGCAGTCCCGCCGGCCCAGCCGAAAAACTGCTGCTCACACATTGCAGCTAGCATACGGAAGGCTGGGCCCTGCCTTCCCAGCTCTCTGAGCTGCCTTTGGTGGTTTGGCACTGGAAACAACCACCCCAACCCCCAACCCCGCGCTCGTGTGGACAGTCCCTGCCTGCCGGGCGCTGCTAAAGGTCCCGCCCGCCCGGCTCTTGCACGGGGAATCAGGAGTGGCGCGGGACCCGCGGTGCAGAATTCCGGCTACCGCTATCACCAGTGCTGACAACTGAGGTCTCTTGCACCAGCTTCCAGGGGCGTGGCTACCAGAGGGCAAGCAAATTCGCTGGGGGTTCTCAGCCCCAAGCTCTACAAACTTAGGGTCCAAGGGAATGGCAAACAGGGAGAATGTGCCCAGGCGTTCTTGAGAACAGGGCTCACAGGACCAGCAGACTTGGTGTGTAGCCAATATTGTGGTAAGCATCACCGTTTCACTCAGGATTAGAGACCCACCCAGTCCAGGAGGAAGAGCTGCTGCACAGTGACTGGCTCCCGCCTACTGAGAGGAGAAGCGTGGCCTGGTGGGCACAGCTCCACCTACTGGAAGAATAGTGAATAGTGAAGTCTAAGACTGCATGTATTAAAAATTTTTTTTTTATTGGTTTTGTTTTGTTTTTGTTGTTGTTTTCCGCAAATTTTTTTAATTCATTTTACTTTATTTTTTAATACTAATTTTCATTTTTATTATTGCAATTATGATTTCTTTTTAATTCTTTTTAATTTTCTGTTTCCTTTCTCTCTCTCTTCTTTTCTTCTGTCTTTGCATTTCTTTTCAATTCTCATATTCCCCTTTCCTTGAATTCTGCCTGCTTACTCTCATTCTCTTTGGTGACTTATTCCCTCCCCCTATAATACCTTTCCTCCCAAGCAGCAAATAAATTTATAGGAGTAATTAGCAACTCAGTAGTCAAACAGAACAAGAAGCAATATGAAAAAGCAAGGAAGGAAAGGAGTACAAACAATGCAGGAAGGCCTAAATATTCAGGAGGATACAGATTCATCAGAAAAATGGTCATATAAAGAACTCAAGGAATACCTTAGACAGATGGAATGGAACCTTAAAGAGGATACGAGATAGCAAATTCAAGCAGCGAAAGAACACATTGAGAACGAATTACAAAAACAGATAAAAGAAGAAGTTAAGCATCTTTATCAGGAGATAGAGATTATAAAAAAGAATCAGACAATAATCTTAGAAATGAAGGAACTTATAAGCCAAATTAGAAACTCAAACGAGAGCATCACTAATAGAGTGGAGCAAGTAGAAGCCAGAACATCAGATAATGAAGACAAAATATATCATCTTGAAAAGAGTCCAGCCAACTCTGATAGGCTGGTTAAAAATCACGAGAGAAGCATCCAAGAGATATGTGATAACATTAAAAAACCAAATGTAAAAGTCATTGGGATAGAGGAAGGCACAGAGATTCAAACCAAGGGAATGTGTAATCTACTACATGAAATAATTACAGAAAACTTTCCAGAAATAAAAAAGGAAACAGATATACAAATTGTAGATGCATACAGAACACCGAGCATACAAAATCAAAGTAGACCAACGCCAAGACACATTGTTATGAAGATATCCAATATACAGAACAAAGAGAAAATATTAAAAGCTACAAGAGAAAGGAGGCAGATTACATTCAGGAGTAAACCAATAATGGTTAACAGCGGATTTTTCATCACAGACACTGAAAGCGAGAAGATCCTGGAACAACGTATTTGAAACACTGAAAGACAATGAATGCCAACCAAGAATTCTGTATCCAGCAAAATTAAGCTTCAGGTACGACAACGAAATAAAAATCTTTCATGATAAACAAAAGCTAAAAGAATTTGCAGTCAGAAAACCAGCATTGCAAAGCATCTTGGGCAAAACACTACACGAGGAAGAAATGAGAAACAATAACCAAAGCCAACAGTGGGAAGTGCCCCAGTAAAGACTGACAGAGGGGGGAAAGCTAATCATGGAGAAATAAACTAAATTAAAAAAAAAAGAGAGAGACAAATAATCAAACATGGATGGAAGTACAAACCATATAGCAATAGTAACTCTAAACATTAATGGTTTAAACTCTCCAATAAAGCGACATAGACTTGTAACATGGATTAAAAAAACAAATCCAACAATATGCTGTCTCCAGGAGACACATCTGACAGGAAAAGACATACACAGGCTGAAGGTGAAAGGTTGGGAAAAAATATACCACGCACACGGTCCTCGCAAACAAGCAGGTGTGGCCATCCTCATATCGAACAAAATCGACTTCAAGACTAAGTTAATCCAAAGGGATAAGGAAGGGCATTATATACTGTTAAAAGGAACCATTCACCAACAAGACATAACAATTATCAATATTTATGCACCAAATAATGGTGCTGCGACGTTCATAAAACAAATTCTCCTCAAGTTCAAGAATCAAATAGACCACAACACAATAATTATTGGTGACTTCAACACACCTCTCTCACCATTGGACAGAACCTCCAAACAAAAGTTGAATAAAGAAACTATAGATCTAAATAACACAATCAATAACCTAGACTTAACTGATGTATATAGAATATATCAACCATCATCAAGTGGATATACTTTTTTCTCAGCAGCACATGGATCCTTCTCAAAAATAGACCATATAGTATGCCATAGGGCAAACCTCAGTAAATATAAAGGGGTGGAGATAATACCATGCATTTTATCTGATCATAATGGAATGAAACTGGAAATCAATGATAAAAGAAGGATGGGAAAATCCAATATCACATGGAAAATGAACAATATGTTATTGAATGATCAAGGGGTCACAGAAGACATAAAGGAGGAAATAAAAAAATTCTTAGAGATAAATGAAAATACAGATACAACTTATCAGAATCTATGGGACACAATGAAAGCAGTTTTAAGAGGGAAATTCATCGCCTGGAGGTCATTCCTCAAAAAAAAAAAAAAAAAGAAAACCAACAAATAAATGAGCTCACACTTCATCTCAAAGCCCTAGAAAAGGAAGAACAAAACAACAGCAAATGCAGCAGAAGGCAAGAAATAATTAAAATCAGAATGGAAATCAACGAAATTGAAACAAAAGAAACTATTGAAAAAATCAACAAAACTAAAAGTTGGTTCTTCGAAAAAATAAACAAGATTGACAGACCCTTAGCCATGCTAATGAAGAGAAGAAGAGAGAGAACTCAAATTACTAACGTACAGGAAGAAAAAGGCAATATCACAACAGATGCTACAGAAATACAGAAGACAATTAGAAATTATTTTGAAAACCTATATTCCAATAAAATAGAAGATAGTGAAGACATTGATAAATTTCTTAAGACATATGATTTGCCCAGACTGAGTCAGGAGGATACAGACAATTTGAACAGACCAATATCAATGGATGAAATTGAAGAAGCAATCAAGAGACTACCCACCAAGAAAAGCCCAGGACCGGATGGGTATACAGCGGAGTTTTACAAAACTTTTAAAGAAGAATTAATACCAATACTTTTCAAGTTATTTCAGGAAATAGAAAAAGAGGGAGCTCTTCCAAATTCATTCTATGAGGCCAACATCACGTTGATTCCAAAACCAGACAAAGACACCTCAAAGAAAGAAAACTACAGACCAATATCCCTGATGAACCTAGATGCAAAAATCCTCAATAAAATTCTGGCGAATCGAATACAAAGGCACATCAAAAAAATTGTGCACCATGATCAAGTAGGATTCATCCCTGGGATGCAAGGATGGTTCAATATACGGAAATCAATAAATGTTATTCACCACATCAATAGACTTAAAGATAAGAACCATATGATCATCTCGATAGACGCAGAAAAAGCATTCGACAAAGTACAGCATCCCTTTATGTTCAAAACATTAGAAAAACTAGGGATAACAGGAAATTACCTTGACATTGTAAAAGCTATCTATGCTAAGCCTCAGGCTAGCATCATTCTGAATGGAGAAAAATTGAAGGCATTCCCTCTAAAATCTGGAACATGACAGGGATGCCCTCTATCACCACTTATATTCAATATAGTTCTTGAAACACTGGCCAGAGCAATTAGACAGATGAAAGAAATTAAAGGCATAAAAATTGGAAAAGAACAACTTAAATTATCATTATTTGCGGATGACATGATTTTATACCTAGAAGACCCAAAAGGGTCTACAAAAAATCTACTAGAACTAATAAATGAATTCAGCAAAGTAGCAGGATATAAAATCAACACGCATAAATCAAAGGCATTCCTGTATATCAGCAACAAAACTTCTGAAATGGAAATGAGGAAAACCACCCCATTCACAATATCTTCAAAAAAATAAAATACTTGGGAATCACCCTAAAAAAAGAGGTGAAAGATTTATAAAATGAAAACTACAGAACCCTAAAGAGAGAAGTAGAAGAAGATCTTAGAAGATGGAAAAATATACCCTGTTCATGGATAGGCAGAACTAACATCATCAAAATGGCGATATTACCAAAAGTTCTATATAGGTTTAATGCAATGCCAATCAAAATCCCAAAGGCATTGCTTGTAGAAATAGATAAAGCAATCATGAAATTCATATGGAAAAATAAAAGACCCAGAATAGCAAAAGCAATTCTAAGCAGGAAGTGCGAATCAGGCGGTATAGCGATACCAGATTTCAAACTATATTATAGAGCAATAGTAACAAAGACAGCATGGTACTGGTACCCAAACAGGCGGGTGGACCAATGGTACAGAATAGAGGACACAGAGACCAATCCACAAAGTTACAACTATCTTATATTTGATAAAGGGGCTAAAAACATGCAATGGAGGAAGGAGAGCATCTTCAACAAATGGTGCTGGGAAAACTGGAAATCCATATGCAACAAAATGAAACTGAACCCCCTCCTCTCACCATGCACAAAAGTTAACTCAAAATGGATCAAAGACCTTGATATCAAATCAGAGACTCTGCGTCTGATAGAAGAAAAAGTTGGCTACGATCTACATATAGTGGGGTCAGGCTCCAAATTCCTTAATAGGACACCCATAGCCCAAGAGTTAATAGCAAGAATCAACAAATGGGACTTACTTAAACTAAAAAGTTTTTTCACAGCAAGAGAAACAATAAGAGAAGAAAATAGGGAGCCTACATCATGGGAACAAATTTTTACTCCTCACACTTCAGATAGAGCCCTAATATCCAGAGTATACAAAGAACTCAAAAAATCAAACAAGAAGATAACAAATAAGCCAATCAACAAATGGGTCAAGCACCTGAACAGACACTTCTCAGAGGAGGACATACAATCAATCAACAAGTACATGAAAAAATGCTCACCATCTCTAGCAGTCAGAGAAATGCAAATCAAAACCACCCTAAGATACCATCTCACTCAAGTAAGATTGGCAGCCATTCTGAAGTCAAACAACAACAAGTGCTGGCGAGGATGTGGGGAAAGAGGTACTCTTGTACATTGCTGGTGGGACTGCAAATCGGTGCGGCCAATTTGGAAAGCAGTATGGAGATTCCTGGGAAAGCTGGGAATGGAACCACCATTTTACCCAGCTATTGCCCTTCTCGGACTATTCCCTTAAGACCTTAAAAGAGCGTATTACAGGGATACTGCCACATTGATGTTCATAGCAGCACAATTTACAATAGCTAGATTGTGGAACCAACCCAGAAGCCCTTCAATGGATGAATGGATTAAAAAAATGTGGCATCTATACACCATGGAGTATTACGCAGCACTAAAAAATGACAAAATCTTGGAATTTGCAGGGAAATGGATGGCACTAGAGCAGATTATGCTTAGCGAAGCTAGCCAATCCCTAAAAAACAAATACCAAATGTCATCTTTGATATAATGAGAGCAACTAAGAATAAAGCAGGGAGGAAGAGCAGGAAGAAAAGATTAACATTAAACAGAGACATGAGGTGGGAGGGAAAGGGAGAGAAAAGGGGAATTGCATGGAAACGGAGGGAGACCCTCATTGTTATACTAAATTACATATAAGAGGTTGTAAGTGGAATGGGAAAATAAACAAGGTGAGAAATGAATTACAGTTGAAGGGGTAGAGAGAGAAGATGGGAGGGGAGGGGAGGGGGGATTGTAGAGGATAGGAAAGGTAGCAGAATACAACAGTTACTATTATGGTATTATGTAAATATGTGGATGTGTAACCCATGTGATTCTGCAATCTGTACTTGGGGTAAAAAAGGGAGTTCATAACTCACTTGAAGCTAATGTATACTAATGTATGAAATATGATATGTCAAGAGCTTTGTAGGGTTTTGAACAACCAATAAAAAAAATTAAAAAAAAAAAACTTTATAAGGAGTGTTCGTTGGATAAATGAACATTTACTTTAGATTAAAAATATCTGTAGAGTGTTAATTATGATTTCAAAATCAAAATTATTTTGCAAAAATGTTACTGTTAACAGTGGTTGAAATGTTAGAGGATCCACTTCTTTAGAATCATTGGAAATATGCTCAATTCACTTGACCTAAATCATTGTAAAATTGTATTAAAAAACCTATGAAACAAGTTTTGTAGCCAACATTACTTTCACATCAAAAAATCAAATAGGAATAGAGTTGCTAGAGTAAACTGGAGCTTTAAAAAGTCAATTTTTGGTTAATCCTTTATTTGTCTAGTAGATAATTCTTATGTCTTTCACATATAGAGAAGTCTCTTTCTCTTATTAAATTGGATGATATATGGGTTTGGGTAGTCTTGCAAAATTTTAAGTGAATCTTTGTGTGATAAATTCTGGTTTATGTATTCATATGTTGAACCATGTGTTATCTTTATAATTGAGCTAAATTACCAATAACAATATTAATAATCCCACTTATTAACAGGATAATTACTGACTTCAAAATTCATAATACTATCCCTGTTTAGACCCCAACTGCTGCTCATGCTGAAGTGTCATGTAATGACTGTTCCAAAGTAATGGGGTCATTCTTTCTGATGATAGACTAAAAATAAAAATGTACTTTCAAAAAAAACATATTTTATAAGCTCTATGGGTAAAAATATGCAACATAAAGACAAAGAAGATATTATATAATGGCTGTCTTACAAGTTCAGCAGTCAGAGAACCACAAAAAAAATCAACTTTGGATTAAAATATTAAGAGTTTTAAATCCTACTAATTTCTATATAGCACCACATATTTTTAAAGTATCTATGTATATAAGAAACTGTCCTTAATATACAAAATGTACTATAATTCACAAAATTGCTGCATAATTTCAGCCCAATTAGAAAATATCATTTTGAGACCCTGAGCTTCCTGGTTAAAAACTGTAGGTGCTAAAGTCATAAGCTGTATTGACAATCCTAAAAAGTAACTGTATGTGTGAAAGAGGGCAAAGGGCTGTTTCCAAAACAAAAGAGACCTTCAGAAAAATAACTCTCCAAAACTATATGAAAAGTATTCCAGGCTCACACACAGACAATGCAATGCTGATTTGGAAAATATAAGTGTAAGCATGGACAATGACAGATTAAAACTCATTAAAATTAAATCAGTTCATTGTGTATCCTTAGCTAAAAGGAAAATGATTGTTTTGTAAAAACATGTATGCTCCTTCTTTCCCCTTTATATGCAATAATCCAGCCAGACATTTCTCAGGTATTTTAATGTCTATTCCTCTTCCTACAGTGTTGTATTCTACAGGAAAAAAAAATACAAGGCATCCATCCATCCAGGACATATGAGAAACTTTTTAGAAGAAACTTTATTTGACCATCAACCACTGGGCTGAAACAAAAAGCAGACAATACTGTCATCATGGTCTCTTTGGGGGTTTTATGTGGAATTCTAATTAACCAACCCTCATTTTCTTTTCAGATATCGAAAAAATCCAATCTGACTAAAGTTCCTAAGGAATTTGGAAAGAAAATATGAATTTATATGTGGCATACATTAGAGGGGGCTCCCTGCAGATTCTTCAGGAAGACTATTCAAGCACTGCTTAAAAACATTTTTTTAAGTCTTGAAATTGAAATGCCACTCACCAGAAATCGAGCCCCCTAGAATATATCGACTTACAAAACAGAAACTGTGTATTTCATTGTCTTGTGAGTTGATGAGAACAAAGTCTGGATGATAAATTCTTGAAGCACAAATCTCCTTTGTAAGTCCATATTTAATGGCCAACCCCTCTTGGATTCAGAAGCTGAATGAAGGACATGATAGGGTTAGTTTGTTTGTTGCTCTATCCCAAGAATAATACAGTGGCTAGCACATAGAAGGTAGTCAACAAATATTTTAAGTTTTTTCTAGTAACTTCTTTCTAGACACAGAAAGAATCTGAGAAATCTGCTTCAAGATCAGCAAACCTCGGGCTGGGGTTGTGGATCAGTGGTAGAGTGCTTGACTCGCATGTGTGAGACACTAGACACTGGATTCAATCCTCAGCACCACATAAAAATAAATAAATAAATAAGGAATTGTGTCCATCTACAACTAAAAATTAAATTATTTTTAAAAAGGATCAGCAAACCTCAACAGAGGACTAGGAGGCTTTTAACAGAGGAGCAGAAAGAGAATTCAGAGCAGTAAACCCTCACCTCTGTTCCTGCTCGTTAGACTTTACCTCCTACTTTTTGCAAGGAAAATTCACAATAATAACAGTAGTAACAGTGGCATGAGAGGGTGAACAGATAAATTTACCATGTTTCCTTTGATTCTTAATGAAGCATCACATTTGTCTGTTTTGGTCCAGAAGTCAATAATCTGCTGGGAAATCTGTGAATCACTTACTTATGTAATTTTTTGAAAGATTCTTAAGTCATCAATCAACACAGTGTTGAACATCAGAATTCAGTGTTTGTTGTTAAATTGTCTGTCATGCTCACATTTTAAACAGCACAAAGTCTGCTTAGAAATTTGAAACTGGTACAGATGTGCACACACATGATGAGAATCATGCAATGTAAAACCCAACTTAGCCTATATAATGTTTTGGTTTCATGCACCTGCTCATTTGGAAAACATCTGTGGCATGTTTGACAACCAACACGGGTGAAATACAGAAGCCTTATAGACTCCCAGACAGGCTGGTGTCTGTTCCTGCCTGCAATTATTCTGAGACACTATTTTGATGTTAACATGCTTTCTCTCGCTTTGGTAATTATTCCACTAGGCTTCATAAAGCCTGTTTTCACTTGGGACACAATTACCATAGGTAATTACGTGTAGGCAAATATCTGCCCTTCCATTAGGTAGTCACAGCATCGTCCATGTTCCAAAACACAAAATTCCCTTTTCAGGGATACACTTGACATGTCATCACTGAAGTAATTAGCATGCTGGGCTTTTTTTTTTTTCCATGCACAAAAGCATCAGATTTCCATCAGAGATTTTTTTTTGTTCTTGTGAAACTCTCCACCATAACAGCATGGGAATTACAATAGAAGGTAATTGGAACATAGTGTTCCATAGGAACCTGTGGAAACATGGAGCTCCTTCTCTCGGCAACATTAGCAAGGGAGACAGGTGCAAGTATTTCCAAGCTCTGCGTCTTTCTGTTCACACTGTAACTAAAGAATTTCAAGTGCATGAGCCTAAACTAGTCACAATGGAATGATGGTACAAGCACACTGAAACAAGGAGCATTCTGCGTAATTCAGACAAAGCAATCCAAAGCACAATACAGAATACAGAGGTTTTCAGTGCTCACTTATCTGCACTGATAGCAGCAACAGCCATATCTCCTTTATGTATTTGTTTGTGTCTTTATCCAAAAGCTGTGACTGCACCTTAAAAAATACAAATAATACAATAGGATTTTTTAAAAAGCAACCTCAGAACTCCAGTGGGGAAAAAAAAGAAAGAAAAGAAAAGAAAATGAAGTCAGAGGTGAAATTACACAAAATGCATGCTAGGAAATCCAAATGTGACACTGAAGTTGATAAAAACACAAAGAAAAACATGACCAAATTCAAGATGTCCTTGTTCAGGAGCAGCACAAAAATTTCTGGTATGCCAGATGACAATTCCCAAATTAATTCTATTTTTGTTTAGAAAGGTGCCTTGTGGTTTATATTTTCCACTGGATTTAATTTCCTGCATAGTCTTGATTTTTGGTTACAATATAAATAGTTTTATCTATGAACATACATCTCCTAGATGAATGTTATTCAAATTTTGGATCATCTAATAGCAGGTTAAAATATCAATTAGTTTTGGTCATAACTATTAAACTTTTTAAAAAAATGATTAAGGGCTGGGGTTGTGGCTCAGTGGTAGAGACTCTTGCCTAGCATGTGCAGAGCACCGGGTTCAATTCTCAGTCCCACATATGAATAAATAAAATAAAGGTCCATTTACAACTAAATTTTTTTTAAAAAAAATAGAAATGATAAGAATGTATCACACATAGGTTTCATTAATTTTTTAAATTACTTGTATATGTACTATATATATTTCTACATATATTGTGAAAGTTAAAATACATTTCTTATCTTAGATTGTCGTCAAACATTTTTGAAAGGCCCTGAGCTATCCTGATGACATCTCTGCTTGCTTTCATTGGTCAACCACTGGAAAGCAGACATGAAAAACCCACTAGACAGAGCTGAGACAGTGGTCCCTGCATCTGTGCTTTGCTGAGTGAGGACAACAGGTGCCAGTAGCTCAGGCAGGTTCTCTGGAGGATTCTGAGATTTCATAGATGCAGCAAGTCCCAAAAGACAATTATCTTCAACTGCTCTCTTGCTATTAATTTTGATGATGAATTTTAATTGGTAGTATTAAGAAGAGAAGACAATAGATATTCCAGTTATCTTTAAATCACAATTCAAATGGTAATCCTGACACCTGCTTCAGGACCCAGCGTGGGAACCCGGAACTGTATGACTTCTCCATCCCAAACCTCCCAGGCAGAATTGATGGCTCCTCCATGATATCCTACATGCCTTGGCTGGAGCCTTGATGGCATCTTCATATGCACAGCCATCTCTCTCATTGGACTGAGAAACTTTGAAGATACAGATTGTGCTTTTCTAGGAGCAATTGCACTGATTTTTCTGAAGCAATCAAAATGTGTTCTTAAAATGATGAACACTAGACATTCCAAGATTCTACAAGATTTTAAGAATTAAGAGAGAGAAGAGGCTTTCCTGATAACTTCATCTAATCTGATTTTTTAAATTAGTCATTTAAACTGATCAAGGATATCAAATCAGCTTTAACTCATGTGCTGACACTTAGAGATTGGCAGTAGCTCTCTGGGGCACCATATGAGATATGCCAAAGCTGTCTCTGGGCTGAATGGGCAGAAGTGAACACCAGGATTGCTGAGGGGTGTACACAAGGAGATGAAAATGGCCACGTCTTCCATCTTTGAATAATTAATCAGAGGACCAGAATACCAATCTGCACTGGTAATGAAAATTGATTTTGTTTACAGTAGCACTTCCATTGTCCAGCCTTCTCCTGGGAAATAGTTACGTGTAAGAATTTTAGGAATGAGCAAGGTAATGGTCATGCTCCTGTTTCACTCGTTTCCTTGTTGATACTAACAAATTGGATAGCCATTAGTTCCCAAGTGGGAGAGATGGCAGTGGAATTTATTAACAGTGTCACTTCTTCCCAGGATAGAACAAAGAACAGCCACATAAAAGTGTCGTTCCTAAAACAGGTAGTTCATAATTACTACTTAACAGCAATTTAAAGGGAAAAAAAATGAAGTGAACAGCTGTGGTAATTATAGTCAACTTGTCAAAACTTTTCAGTGTTTGTTAATTTTTGATAGGCAGTCATTCCTTTATTTCCTCCTGGACCTGAAGGGTTGGAATAGGGTAAGCAGTTGTTTTAAAGGCTACTCGAGATATACATTTCCAAGAGGGTCTTTTGTTTTGCTTCATCTTTCTTAGATCCATGTTTATATCCACGATTGCTGTGAAGTAGAAAGCAATGCACTCTAGAGGAAATTGTTTGCAAACCAAAGAGAGAATTCAAAATTACAGGTCAGAGCCATTTGCTTGCAGTTATAATGAAAATTCATGGTTAGATTTCAGAGCACTGCTTGATCATGAAAGCATTGTTTGTGGTGCCTTACCTGAAAACTTAGATAATGGGCTCTTAAATCTCACATCTCCAAGCTGTTCTGAAGACAAGTGAGTCGGTAACATTCAGAAGAGTCCTACGAATGTCCTCTAGGTGGAGAAGCTCCTTGATGGAGAGCAGGCGCCAGTGGAAGATATATACAGCATCCCACTCTAAACTCAGCCATGTCAAAGAGAGCAGAATCCCAGAGCAGGTGTGCTAAGTAGGAGATACTGCCAAAGCCCAAAGGGTGTGCTGCACCCTGATCTGGGCAGAGAGGGGCTGTGTACAAAACATTTAATGAAACCTAAGGGGAAAATATGCAGGGCTCACTCAGGGAGGCATTTAGTCTTGAGAGAGCTCTCCATTGTTCAACTCCCATGTCCTTGGACTGCAGACAATGTGTGGAAAGCAGCACTCAGACATCAAATTGTAACTGAAAAGAGAGACTAAGTGGTTCTGGGAAGGAGATTGTGGAGAAATAAAACATGTGGTTAGAGTCAAAATGAGTGGGAGAGAAAGGAATGACATGGGAAATATATAAACACACCATAATCAAATGAAAGAAAAAAGAAAAAGGGAAAAGAAGAAAATGCTAAAGGAAAAATTGACCATCACACACAAAGAACCCAGATTGTCAGGATGGAGGGGAAAAAAATTAAAGTACTGAACACAGAAGGAGTTAAGACATGCATCATTTAAAAATTAATAAGAACACGATATATGCAAAATAAGTGTCCGAATTAAATGATAAATGGCCATGACAGAATGAAATGAAAGAAAACACGATAAACTAGAAGGAGGCAAAAGCAAAATGCATATGATTAACATTTGAATGATTCATTTAAAGCAGGGGTCTTCAATTTTCTGTAAAGGACCTGATTATGTATATTTTAAGCTTTGCAAGCCACAGAGTCTCTGTCACAATACTCATCTTTTGCTCATGTGACCCAAAAGCAATCATAGAGAACATGTAAATGAATTAGTATGGCTATGTTCCAATAAAACTTCACTTATAACTTCTTGGGTTTTTTTTTGGTGGGGGGTGGTTGGTATCAGGGATTGAACTTAGGGCACTTGACCACTGAATCGCATCCCCCAGCCCTATTTTTTGTATTTTATTTTGAGACAGGGTCTCACTGAGTTGCTTAGCACCTCGCCATTGCTGGAGCTGGCTTTGAACTTGAAATCCTCCTGTCTCAGCCTCTGGAGCTCTGGGTTTATAGGTGTATGCCACTGCACCTGGCAAAACTTCAGTTATAAAAACTGGTGGTGGCCAGGCACAATAGTGCATGCCTGTAATCCTCCAGCTCCGGAGGCTGAGGCAGGAAAATCATGAGTTCAAGGTCAGCCTTAACAACTTAAAGGGCTGGAGATGTGATTCAGTGGTTAAGCGCCCCTAGATTCAATCCACAGTACAAAAAAAAAATGGTAGTGGGGCAGATTTGGTCTGTGGGCTATAGTTTGACAATTCCTAATACTGAGAACTAAGCATGTATAAATTTGGACAAAGTTTCAAATATAAAACTCAGGGAAATTTCATGGTAATAAATAAAGAAGAAAAAAGGCTAGACACCACTGATTGATCTGAAAACATTATACAGGTCATCAGAATGATACTGTATAATACTACAGATGCAGAAGTATGTAGAAATTATGGCCACACTTTGGAGTCATAAGACTTGGGTCTAAATCCTGGCTTTGCCACTCACCACCAAGATCTGCCGCCTTCTATGTGAATCACTTCACTCATCAAATAAACACAAATTATACTACTTGCAACCTCAATAAAATGGCATGAGGGGTTAAATATATATAAAGTGCTTAGAATAGAACCTAGACACTCTAATTGGCTATTAGTATGAACAGAAAGACACATCTAATAGATATAGAACTTCAAATTAAAGAGAAAAAAAATACCCATTCAGGTATCTGAGCAGAAATGGTACCCAGAAGGGAGAATAAGGTTGGCTTCATGCTTTTCCACAGCAATAGTTCATTCCAGAAGACAACAGGAAAATGTCTATAACATACTAAGAATGCATAACCCAAACTGTACAGCAAGTCAAGTGCTGTACCAAGACAAAAGGCTGACATTCTCAAAATACGAAAGAACTCGGAGATGAAGAACTTACAATCCCCTTACTAAAAAAGTAAAGTAAATAAAAATTTCTAAACTACAGGACAATAAAATCCAACCAACCAAGTGATAAATTAAAAAGTAAACTTTGTAATGGAAAAGTCATGGTAAAAGGACTAGCACCGAGCAACGCTTCCATTTAAATAGAGAACTCATAATGATCAGCAGAGGGAATTATGTTTGCAGAATAAAATGTAATGCTACAACGCTGACAAGGAAAAATAATTTGAAACAAAAATGAGGAGGGACAAGGAAGGAGGAAAAGAGGAAAGAAGAGTTCTAATCACAGCATCTTTTCTAGCAGATTTCCTATCCAATTATTTGTGTTGAAATATGTAATTAAAAATTCTTCTGAATGATCTCATAAAAGTCTTTATGCCATTAGTGGGATGGCATAAGAATTACTGACTCCTATTAATGAAGCAGCATTGATCCCTTAAATATCACCTCAGCTTCTTTTTCTTCTGAAATTTAAATGAGCTTAAATAAAATTTAACTGAGATAAAACTGAAGGAATTTCTAGGCATGGAATCATTGCATTATTTCAATATTAGTTTTCACTTATCTATTTAACCATTTTCAATTTTCTCAGTATCTGTCCAGGAAAAGATATACAGAAAAATGTTCATGAATTATTTTTAGGTAGAAGAATTTAGGGATATTTCTTGCTTTTTTACTTTGGACTTAATGGTGGTTTTTGAGAAGCAATGGATGCTATTCCTGCTGCCCCAAAATCCTTTCTTCCTTCTGGCCACACTCATGGTTAAACCATGTTTCCAAGCCTCTCTTACAGATATATATGACCACTTGATAAGTTTTTTTCAACAGAAGGCAAACAGAAGAAAGGTTCAACTCAACCTGGCATGATCCTTGATGACTATTTTTGTTCCTTTCTGCCTGATGACCAGAGGCAACTTAGGAAGTTTATATTATAGATGGCAGATGGAAGGCCACATGTCTGTGTGTGGGACAGAGCCACTCAACAGCTACAAACACTCACTTTGGTTGTGTTACATGGGAAAAGAATAAAGGTTGAATTATTTATACTATGTTATCATGTTTCCTTATAGAGCATCCTGTTCTTTTAGTCGAACAAATATAAGCATGCTTTAATTTATGAGAAAAAAATAAATAGTAAGCCAGTATCTAAAAGTAGAATCAAACCAGCCATATATATATATATATATATATATATATATATATATATATATATATATATATATTAATCCAGGAGAAACTCCAGAGTGCATAAGTCACAGATTCTGCTTGGTTTGGCAATAAATTAAGAAAAAAATACAGTCACCATTATCCTGACTGACAAACTGAAGAGCGGTGTTCACAGGCTGAGAGGGTCAGTAGTAATAGTACTTAAACCATGCTCTCGTGGATCATCTGCTTTAAGTTCACCTTTGGGACAGAGAGTTTTGTTTCAGTAATTTTTGGAAAAATCTAATTTTAATATTTTAGATTCTCTAAGACAAAATTCATCCTCTGAATTCAGAAGGACACTGATGTCATTCCTCTACTATCCAACCAAACATTTCACTTCATTCTAAGGAAATCTGTTGGATCTAGACCAAGTTGTCTTCTCTAAACACTCTTTCATAGCAATTTGAAAATTAGTTTTGACACAGTACCCCTTTTATATAGATGAACTCCTTTGTCCAGAACACAGTCCAGGAAACATCACAAATATACAACTCATTGGGGTTTTGACATGTAATAAGAGATTATGAGCCAGGTGCGGTGGCACACACCTGTAATTCCAGTGGCTCAGGAGGCTGAGAGTTCAAAGCCAGCCTCAACAAAGGCAAGGCACTAAACAACTCTCTGAATAAAATACAAAATAGGGTTGGGAATATGGCTCAGTGGTTAAGTACCCTTGGATTCAGTCCCCAGTTCCTCCCTATAAAAGAGAGAGAGAGAGAGAGAGAGAGAGAGAGAGAGAGAGAGAGAGAGAGAGATTATGAATCTATACTAGTGTAGGGCTATTGAAAGCTATAGCCATCACTTGATTCACTTGGGTAGTCAACCTGGAAGCTAAATATTTATTGAAAAAAATTATCTGAAAGCAGGAAGGGGCATCGAGAGACCATTTGGCCCAGGTTCTTCTGAGTTAGGTATCAAACATTTTTCTTAAACTTTTTAATTACACTGAAAGATGACAGGTTTCCAGATTTTATTTATCACCACTGAGATAAATGGTTTACAAATAATCACTGAGGAGGGGAGCGTGGGAGGTTAAAATAAAAACTCTTGTTTAGTTCTCTTCACACATCTGCCCCTGGAAAATCTTTTTTGAACTCTAAAAATTATTTTTAATTTTATGAAAGAACGAATTGGAATATGAAAGGCATGAGAACACTAAATGTCTGGCTCACATCCTCTCGACAAATAAAAATCTTTCAACAATGTGTTTACAAGTTAGTATCCAGACATAAACACTAATTTTTCAGTCCAGAGATATCCAATTTCCATCATAATGCATTTAAATTTCTGCAAACTAGAATGATTTTAGAAACCATGCCAGTCAAAGATGTCTTAAACAATGTTGCTTGATTCTTTTCCTAAGTTAGCTTAATACCAATTAGCTATTATTTCTAGGGAGTACTCAGCCCCCTCAAAGATAACCATTCCACTCTCTTTATTCTTCACTATCTTATTAATTTTGACATTTTTCCTTTTATACATTAAGGTAGCAATAGCAGCACTATCAAGTTCATCAAGTAGAGAAAGACACTTCCAACTTGAAATCTAATTAATTTTTCATGTTCATTATCTTTTAAAAGTGTTTCTTATAAAAGGACATTATCAGCTCTCTTTTTGTTGTAATTGATGTATTTCTTTCCCAACCTTTTAGGTTTTTTTTCCTAATAGCTGAGGAAAGTCCTTTAATGCTTATACTTACAATTCTTGCCAATGACTTTTTAAAGGATAAGTATTAAATATGTCATTCAAGACGCATACTGAGTTACAAAAATCAGATTCATTAGAATAAGGAACTCATTAGAGAGTAAGTTTAAATAGTTTACAGAAGTACACTGAATTGTTAAGATGAAATCTACTAATGTGCATTAACATTACTTTTTTAAATAATTTTTTTACTTGTAGTTGGACATAGAACCTTTATTTATTTGTTTATTTTTATTTGGTGCTGAGGATTGAACCCAGCGCCTCGCATGTGCAAGGCAAGCACTTAACTGCTAAGCCACAACCCCAGCCCCACCATTAACTTTTTAAAGAAATCATATAAATAAGAAAACTATTTTGGTGAAAAAATAACAAATCACATATCGAATATTTTTCAACACTGGCTCCCAATTACATATCATAAACTAGCCTAAAGGAAAAAATAAACGTTAGAAAAAAGGAATGAGTGTGTGTATGAGTGGGTATGTGTGCATATGTGTCTGTTCATTTGCGTTTTAAGGAAGAAAAGGAAAACAATCTGGATAGTTAAAGCTTCTTTACTTACCTAAAGAACTAGCTGTGCATTGAAGATATATGAATAATAAATCTATATTTTGTAAAACTTCTAATCATTTTTAATGCTAGTATTTAACAATTTGAAGTGAGTGAAAGTTACTGTTTGGCACTGGAAAACAACTGTCTATGATATACTTTGTGAGTCTGCCTTCGGAATGCCTGAGACCATGAAGAGAGTCTGCATCCACTCTCAGCTCATCTACTCTGATGGACCAGAAAGACAATAGTCACCAGTAATTCAAGGAGAGTAATCAATTGTCAATTAAAAGAAAATAGAAAGATGCTTTCCTAAATCCAGAGAAAAGTAGAGATAACCAGCTGAAATGAATTGAACTCCAGCAATGGGGTTACCAGGTCCCTTAAAACTTTGCCTCGGTTTAAAGGAGAAAAGAAAAACAAACAATCAAAGTGGGGTTGGGGGAGCAAACATCAGAAGGCAACTTCTTTCAAACATGAACTTATGAAAGCATTTTTCTCTTTAGAGACATGGATTAATTTGAGTCCCAGAGAACTATTAATTCAGATCAATCCAGTTTGCCTAATAAGTCAAAAATGAAGAGACTGTCTCATACAAAGCTACTAAGACTTGCTAGTACTCAACTTTTCACACTCACTCTCTAATTAACTAGCGGTGATGTGCAGGTACTAATCCTTCCTCCTATGGAATAGGTTGCCTCCAGTTGTCTCCTCACGATGGAAGCAAACTCTCCCACACTTGGGAATCAACAGAACATATGAGCACACTGAAACCATAGCTTTTGTGTAATGAGGGGCATTTTTCTCTGTGAAAATTTAGCTAGTTCATTAAGTAGGATCGAAACCATATACTCAGCTTCATTAGGCACACGTCTATTCAACTGAGCTACCCAGCCCCAAAAGATATTGAAATGCATGTATGGGCAGAACAATTCCGAGGATTCAAATAAACATATAACTTTGGTCTAAAATATTAAAAAGAAGAAAACTTAAGGGAAGAAGAAAACATCTAACAATAAGAAAAAGTGAACCGGTCAAAAGGAAATTAGAAAATTTGAAATCTTTACCCGAATTAATCCAAGTCTTGTCACAGCAGGAGGACAAGGTTCAACAGTGTTCTGCAGAATTTCCATGGCAAAGCTCCTGATGGATGATCATAGTCCTATGCCCAAGAATTCACACTGAAAATAAAACAGCCACTCAGCAGCCATAATAACTTTTTAAAGCTGACTTAGAACATAATTTGAAGGCTTTCTGAAATTATAGGGGTTTTTATGCATTTGTCCTACCTCTAGCTACTTATATCTCAATTCTTTTTCTCTATCTTATTAAAAAAAAGTAAGCAAAATTTAGAAAAAGAGGCTAAAAGGTGAGCTGTTTTATAGAAATGAGTAAGCTAACATTCCCCTGGTCATGACTTCCTGTGCTATACAATTTGAGGAGAGAATAAAATGAGTCTCATCTTCAACAGATGAATCTTCAATTACATTCTGAATAAACCCAATCACGACACCATCATCTTCTCCATTTAGTCTTCAATTAGATATGCAGAGCTAAATGATCACCTTTCCTTAGGAATATGCATACTCTCTCCCTGTAAGAAATACTATTTCCTGTCTACATTTTGTTGATACTTCCTTCAGGGGAGTTCATTTCTGTGTCCTACAAAAGTGGTTCTGCTTTCATGATCATTATCATCATTAAGCATTTATGAAGCACTTTAGAATTATTTACTAGAACTCATGATGATCCTATAAGATAGGTTGGTATAATGGACTTCTTATAAATGAGAAAATGGAGGTTAAGTAACTTAGCCAAGGTCACATAGATAATTTGGATAAAAGACTCAACGTCCCTGACTTCCTGTTTAGTACCTCAATGAAAACTCTTAAGTGGCATAAAAAGTTATCTCTTCAAAACTTTATACTTCCACTGTTCCTGGACATAAGTAACAAGAGATTTGATTTTTTTGTGTGTGCTAACCCTGCGGCTGACAGCATTGTTTCTGTGGATCTGTGATGACAGGGCCAGTGTCTCCATAGTTCTCTTCGTCTTCCTTCTTGGTCTGAAAATTACAGGCAATCTATCTGTATTCAAGACAGTATGAAGGGAAGAAAGTATGTTACCAGCCCTGTAGAGCCCCATCAGAAAAGCAAAATCTTTTCTAGAAAATCTTCAGCTCAAATCTACTTATAAAACTTTATCAAGAAAGGTTGATAATTTGAACATTTAAGCTTCTATTGTCTGAGGTATAGAGGGTAACAACAAAGGAAATCAAGGCAATTGTGCAAGCCAACTAATGTTGTCTGCCACAGTTACTTGCAGAATTTTCTGTTGAATATTCATTTGCTGAGCATTCCTTGGTTACATTATATGCTAGCATTTTTACCAAAACAGCACCATTCAGATCCTAAATATTTGTTTAAAATTTTAGACTGAAATAAAACTAAGTTGAGAAAATTTTATCTCTATACTTAATTTTGTGAGAAGAGGAGAAGAGTACAATGATATCCATGTGTCAATTTTGGTGGATTAAATCCAAGGTCTAGTTTATTGTGTTCCCAGAAGGTATAACTTGAAAATTGCTATTTTAGTATAAGTGAGAAGACATTTTCCAGCATCCATGCCCTTCCTTTCTTTGTATTAATCCCTCACACATATATCTCCTTCTCCTCCTCTTCTCCTAGATTTCAGTGTTTGATTTGACACCAAGGTCTTTTGTGTATACCCTCTATACATTTAGCCCAAGGCTATATATCACCTATATAAATGTGACAATTTTATTGAGATACAATTCATATTCCATACAATGCAAGCATTTTAAGCACCTAATTCAATGACTTTTTAGTATTGAATAGTAGTGGGCAACTTCAATCATTTATTTGACATTCTGCACAACTTTATCTTTCTGGAACATGGACTACCTGCTATGAGAGCATTTACCAATTATGAAGAGTTATAAAATAATTTTTTATTTATGTTTGCCTTACATCCCCAAGGAGAGTGACTTCTCTTTTGTATCTATGTGATGCAACAAACATTTCTTTGGCACTCAATATGTGTCAGTTAAATGATTTACACATATTATCTTAATGCTTGTAACTCATGGAACCAGTAAGAGGTAATTCAAATTCAGAGAGGTTAAGCAACACACTCAAAGACACACATGGTAAGGTGATAAACACAGATGTAAATCCATGCAATCAATTTTAATCACTATGCTTTTAATTATTCTGCAATGGAACAAAAGAAGGAGGGGAAAAGTAAAAAGGAAGGGGAAAAAATGAAGAGTTGGAGGAACGTAAGGAGGCAAACAGGTAAGTAGGGAGGCAGCACAGATGTGTATTTACCGTAAGACTAATAAAACTTAAGCTTCAAGGCTCCTCAATTGCTTAGGTCTTCCCAAGACCTTAAGAGGCCCCAAGTTCAAGCAATCTGTGATATATTTCAAAATGACTACAGAAAAAGAATATAAAATTTCTAACCCATAATATGATCACTGTTTGAAGAGATGAAAATTCTTATTACTCTGTTTAGATTGTTACACATCGTACACATGTATCACATGATCATAATGTACTCTGAAAAGATGAATGAATAACATGTCACCAAGAAAAGAGGCTCTCTAGCAATGATTTGTAATTGTGAGAAAATTTCAGAAGCTATTGTAACTGCAATCAGTTAAGACCTGTCTCTCTTCACTCTGACTCCCTTCTCTTACACGTGTCCTCATGGATAGTAGCATTGTGGTGGCTGTGGGTAATTTCATATCCACCCAAGATTAAGTCAAGTTTAGAATTTATTTGTTTGGACTTTGCAGAATATATTTAAATAATATGAAATCATTTGCATGTATAGTTGTTATATATACCATCCTCATATAGGAATGACTTTTAGGAAAATTCCTTCTGCCCTTTGTGTCAACTCCCCAGCCTCATTGTATAAAGGTATCATATACCAGATAAAGTCACCATATGAATGTGACCTACAGTGCCTGGCTCAATAAAGAATTTTAATAGTGAGTGAGAAACAGATTGAAATGTATGGAGGCAGAGCTACTCTGTGAAAAAGACTCCCAAGCATCAGATACATAAAATTGTAAGCAGAAAGTATGTTTAATACCTAGTCAAAATGTAAGTTCTCTCTTCTCAGGAATATTTTATTGAATGCAGACTATGCCATTACAAAGCATCTTATATATTTTTTTCTTTTAATGAGAACTGTACCAAATAAAATTTATCAGCATCCCTATGTTTATAGGGAAAAACCTATAACAGTGCTATAAACAGTAAATATTTCTGTGAGTGGATCTACATGTTTTATGCATTCTACTGTGCCTTATCACAACACTGCCAATAACAAAAAGTATAGCAAAAAGAAATTTTCTAAACTGTTGATAGATACAAATTTTCATCAATTGTGCTAGGGGAAAGGATGAATTTAGTTTTCCTCTAAACAAATGTAGAAAGTTACATGATGTTTTTTTTCCCATAAAGAGGCAGTTAAGGGACATGTAAGCAAAAATGTAAATAAAAACATTACCAAGGAATAAGTTAATAAAGAGATATGTTATTTTTCTAAATCAATGCTTGTGATTTTTGTCCAATTTAAAAAATTGGAACTCGCTGACATTTCTCTTTTCATTTTAGATAAATTTTAACTTAGTATTTATTTATTTATTTTGAATTCTTTTTCTTAAAGAGGTCCCATATATTGCCTAAGCTTTAGGATTCCTTATAATGTGGTTCTGACCCTGAAAGAGGGAAGAACAAAAAATAACATTGAATCAGTACCTAAACATTTCCTTAAGCCATAGACAACAAATTGTGTGACACACTACAGGTGCGGCCAGTGAGAATGTCAATCACAGTGACGAGAAAGGCACCTTTTCCCCAGAATGGTCACTGTAGAAGCCTCTGACGGAAGCCTCCAGTAGAACTCAGGTTTATCCAGATCCTTCATGAAGGAAGCTGGGTAGGAAAGAGTGAGAACAGATTATTTAGCAATTTAACTTTTAAAGACATTCAATATTTGTCAATCTACAACTTTTAGTGCAGAATCAAGCATACCAACCTTAGTGCAGTAATGGAAATGAGCAGAATAAGCAACAAAGTTTTTAAACCAGCTAATGAAGAGTTCAACATCTGCAGCTGAGACGATAGAGACGGATCGTGAAAGCTTTCAGCAAGACAAAGTTGTCCCGGTGACTAGAAAAGAGAGCACTCTGTAAAGATAAGAAACAGAAAGATAAATGACAAGAAGGTGAGCAAGGAGTGGTCAAAAAGATTATAAAGGAATGACAGCCTAGCAGTGATGTGGCACAGCTCAGTTAAGCATTGCTTCTATGCACACTTCTTCTATTGGAGGATTTATGGAGCTAGACAAAAGAATGGCAACATTGCAGGGTAAATGGCCCAGTTGGACTAAGTTCATTGTCACTCCAGCTGGCACAAGATACAACTAGAAAAGAAGGGAGAAAGAAAAAGAACTGTGCTTTTATCAGAGGATGTTGGCTGAGTGCAGAAGAATGTTCATGAAGTGAATTTCCTGGCTCTAGCCCAGGGGCAACCAGTGATTTTCTAGAAGAAGGCAGAACAAAAGGAACCAAGGTACCTTGGAAGGACAGGCCAGCTGCCTTTTACTAGATATGCTCAAATAGAAAGAATGATAGTAACACTGGCACCGCATGTGTGTGTGTCCTGGACCAGGTGTTAGGCTAAGCACTTTAAAAACATGTAATGCACACAATAATATTTTGAAATAGGTGTATTATTGGAATTTTATAAGTTTAAAAAATGCACATCTAGAAAAGGTTTTTTTTTTTTTAAAAAAAATGCTCCTGATCACAGAAATAGCAATTGGTGGAATTTTAAGGTAGTCTTTTGCCTACAGAATTCAGATTCTTTTAAAAAAACCAAATGGTCGCCCTGTACTACATAACTTTGTACAATTGAAATAATAATTTCTAAATAAAAAAAATTTCAAACTTTGTCACAAAACCTATTGCTAAAAAAAAAATCCTCAACTCCTACATTAGAAGCAAATAACCTTTATTTATGGTTTTTCTCACTTAAAGCTGCAGATAAGATGGCATTCCCACTCTCCATTTTCCTGTCTTTTAATTCACCCACGGACATCTGTGTCTACAGGGAAGGCATTTCACCGCCTCACTTCCTCAAGCAGAAAACATTGTAACAGTCTATTTTGAATCTCTCTTCTTTCCTATTTCTTATTAGAAAGAAACATCCAGATCTTAATGCCAATCTCCTAGTTGGTGCTCCAGCCAAAACTAGACTCAGATTCTTGGCCCTGTTTTGTATCCCACCCCAGAGGGCAAGGACCTCAGGTTTCATTGATGAATACCCAATGGCTTTCAGCATTCCATATGATCCATGTGTGGAGTGTTCATTACAGACAGCTGTTCTGCATGCAGACTGGAGATAACTGTGCTGTGGCTTAAATCTCTGTATCTTGCCGGTTTAGTGCATTTATACACTTATAAAAAATAGCTAAGACACTAATTTCCATTAAGAACTAATAGCCCACAAAATTTCTTGTTTTAGCTTGAAACTGTGTTTGAGTTAGAAGCTATTAGATTTCTCTTCACTTTTGATTATCTTAAAATATCCAAAATTGAAATTATATTGTTTTTACCATACAATGTGTAGATTATTTCATTGAAACTGTGTTTGGGTCAGAAGACACTAGAGTTCTGTTTACCCTTCTGTAACTAAAAACACCCAAAGTTAGTATTAAATCATTTTTAGCATTCAGTATATAGATTCTTATATTTATAAGCAGAAAACATTAACAATTTTTAATTTTTAAAAAAATCTACCAACTCTGGCCATATTATAAACCCTCGGAGCAGAGCATTCTCCAATGTTCTGGCGAGTTCTGACTTGATATTAAGGTCATTTCAAATGTATTTAAAACCTTGCTGAAAGGTAAGCCCTAACCCAGGTCTGACAGATAGCCATCCTAGGAACTAATGTTATTTTAAACATTAATAGCCTGTGGCTCATGTTCAGGGTATGAAGTACAAGGTTACACATCGGGACCAATGCAGAGAATTCATGTTCTGAGTGAAGGGCAGTGGCCCCTTGGCTGCTTTAGCAATCTGTGAGAAAGTGACTAGAACCATTTTGGGTGCTTGGGTTTGGAATCATATAAATCAAATATTGACCTTGAGCTTCAGTATGCCACTTAATCTCTGCGGATTTCAGTTCCTTGACTGTCAAATGGGGGTACGTGATGCCTGCTTACATTGTTAGTTGAAAACTAAACACACTGTGTATAAAGAATAATGGCTCATCCTATAAGTCATCTCCTTTTAAATATCTGTCAGGCACTTCAAACCTAACACATCTCCAAAGTGGATGTATCAACTTCTCTTCTTCTACTACCACCCTTTCCCTATTCCAATAACTCATATCCAAATCACAGAAACCATTAATAACTCCCCCTTATCACTGAGTTTTTATATCTAATTGGACCTCAAAATGCTATAAAACTGTCTCCCTAATATGTCTAGTCTCTGTCCCCTTTTCTCCTAGTTTGGGTCTTGCTATGGTTTGGAAATGGTTGGAGTGTGTGTCCCAAAATGTTATGTTGCTGGAAGCTTGGCCCTTGTATGATGGTGGTCAGGTGGTGGAACCTTTAAAAAGTGGTTTATAAAATAAAATAATTACATCATGGGGGCATGGTCCTTGGGAGGCATTAAGGGTGGTCACTCAGGTGAGTTAGCGCTAAGGTGGTAAGGTTGTAATAAAGCCAGGACATCCCACACACTTGATCCTTTCTGCCTGTGACTATTTCTCCTTTTCCTTTTCTACCATGTTGTGGCATAGCCAGGGAGGTTTTCATTCAAGGATGAACAGATAGATCTCGCAATTGTGGACTTTCAACCTCCAAACAGTGAGTTAAATAAACTTTTTTTTTTTTTTTATAAAGTTACTAGTCTTCGGTTTTTTATTAAAACAACAGAAAATGACTAATATGGGACTTCATGCTTTCTTAACTGAGTAACAATAAGAATGACTAATCTTTCTACTTTCTGAATTTTCCCCTTGAAGTTCATTCTCCCTTCCACTGGTAGGGTGTTATTTCTAGGTTGAAAATCTGACGCTGCTACTCTCCTACATAATCTCCAACAGTCTCATGACTCCAGCACCAAGTCCAGGCTCCCAAGACAGAATAAGGCCTTTCATGGCCTTGTGTACATGACTGTGATTTTCTCTTTCCTTCTAACACTCCTCACTCTGTACAGATCAGCAATATTGGACCCCTTACAGATCCTTACCTGTACTCCCTACTCAGAACATCCCTACCCTAGTTCTCTTCTTCACATAGATCAGTGCCACTTCATCTACAGCAGTAT
Organism: Callospermophilus lateralis; assembly: GCF_048772815.1. Lineage (NCBI taxonomy): Eukaryota > Metazoa > Chordata > Mammalia > Rodentia > Sciuridae > Callospermophilus > Callospermophilus lateralis. The sequence continues at coordinate 851,138 of NW_027514618.1, forward strand.
CTTAGAAGAAATGCAAATGCACATTCCCCTTCCCACATAGACAAATTAGATTGTAACATATTTTAATATGTTCTATATGTAATTCGAGTACATGCTATAGTTTGAGAAACACTGGCCTAGGTGATTTATTTATCATTTAAAATCCAAACCTGGCCCCATCTCCTCCCGAAAGCCCTCTCTGAGGTCCATAGCATGAATTAGGTAAATGCAATGCCTTCTTTTTTTTTAATTTTTTTTTCTTTTTTTTATTGGTTGTTCAAAACATTACAAAGCTTTTGACATATCATATTTCATACATTAGATTCAAGTGGGTTATGAACTCCCATTTTTACCCCAAATACAGATTGCAGAATCATATCGGTTACACATCCACATTTTTACATAATGCCCTATTAGTAACTGTTGTATTCTGCTACCTTTCCTATCTTCTACTATCCCCCCTCCCCTCCCCTCCCATCTCTACCCCATCTACTGTAATTCATTTCTCTCCTTGTTTTTTTTTCCATTCCCCTCACAACCTCTTATATGTAATTTTGTATAACAATGAGGGTCTCCTTCCATTTTCATGCAATTTCCCTTTTCTCTCCCTTTCCCTCCCACCTCATGTCTCTGTTTAATGTTCATCTTTTCCTCCTGCTCTTCCTCCCTGCTCTGTTCTTAGTTGTTCTCATTATATCAAAGAAGACATTTGGCATTTGTTTTTTAGGGATTGGCTAGCTTCACTTAGCATAATCTGTTCTAATGCCATCCATTTCCTTGTAAATTCCATGATTTTGTCATTTTTTAGTGAGTAATACTCCATTGTGTATAAATGCCACATTTTTTTCCATTCATCTATTGAAGGGCATCTGGGTTGGTTCCACAGTCTAGCTATTGTGAATTGTGCTGCTATGAACATCGATGTGACAGTATCCCTGTAGTACGCTCTTTTAAGGTCTTCAGGGAATAGTCCGAGAAGGGCAATAGCTGGGTAAAATGGTGGTTCCATTCCCAGCTTTCCCAGGAATCTCCATACTGCTTTCCAAATTGGCCGCACCGATTTGCAGTCCCACCAGCAATGTACAAGAGTACTCCTTTCCCCACATCCTCGCCAGCACTTGTTGTTGTTTGACTTCAGAATGGCTGCCAATCTTACTTGAGTGAGATGGTATCTTAGGGTGGTTTTGATTTGCATTTCTCTGACTGCTAGAGATGGTGAGCATTTTTTCATGTACTCGTTGATTGATTGTATGTCCTCCTCTGAGAAGTGTCTGTTCAGGTCTTTGACCCATTTGTTGATTGGCTTATTTGTTATCTTCTTGTTTGATTTTTTGAGTTCTTTGTATACTCTGGATATTAGGGCTCTATCTGAAGTGTGAGGAGTAAAAATTTGTTCCCATGATGTAGGCTCCCTATTTACCTCTCTTACTGTTTCACTTGCTGAGAAAAAACTTTTTAGTTTAAGTAAGTCCCATTTGTTGATTCTTGTTATTAACTCTTGGGCTATGGGTGTCCTATTAAGGAATTTGGAGCCCGACCCCACAATATGTAGATCGCAGCCAACTTTTTCTTCTATCAGACGCAAAGTCTCTGACTTGATATCAAGATCCTTGATCCATTTTGAGTTAACTTTTGTGCATGGCGAGAGAAGGGGATTCAGTTTCATTTTGTTGCATATGGATTTCCAGTTTTCCCAGCACCATTTGTTGAAGATGCTATCTTTCCTCCATTGCATGCTTTTAGCCCCTTTATCAAATATAAGATAGTTGTAACTTTGTGGATTAGTCTCTGTGTCCTCAATTCTGTACCATTGGTCCACCCGCCTGTTTTGGTACCAGTACCATGCTGTTTTTGTTACTATTGCTCTGTAGTATAGTTTGAAATCTGGTATCTCTATGCGGCCTGATTCACACTTCCTGCTTAGAGTTGCTTTTGCTATTCTGGGTCTTTTATTTTTCCATATGAATTTCATGATTGCTTTATCTATTTCTACAAGAAATGCCATTGGGATTTTGATTGGCATTGCATTAAACCTATAGAGAACTTTTGGTAATATCGCCATTTTGATGATGTTAGTTCTGCCTATCCATGAACAGGGTATATTTTTCCATCTTCTAAGATCTTCTTCTATTTCTCTCTTTAGGGTTCTGTAGTTTTCATTGTATAAATCTTTCACCTCTTTTGTTAGGTTGATTCCCAAATATTTTTTTTTTTTGAGGATATTGTGAATGGGGTGTTTTTCCTTATTTCCATTTCAGAAGTTTTGTCGCTGATATACAGAAATGCCTTTGATTTATGCATGTTGATTTTATATCCTGCCACTTTGCTGAATTCATTTATTAGTTCTAGTAGAAGAACTTAAATTATCACTATTTGCAGATGACATGCAATGCCTTCTTATGAAATCCCACCACGTCCTATTCATTATGCTTAATATGTCAGGGACAATATGTATTCCGTTACTTATTTTCTTCTATGAATTGTGAATTTCTTCAGGGCAAAGTATGTATCTCAGTTAACTTTGATTCCCCAACACCTAGTATCTCAATCTTTTAATACTAGTAAGTAATACTTGTATGGTGCTTAATTTGTGACTCTTTCTAGCTCTTTACATACATGAATTCATTTTATTATTACAATAACCCTAGAAGATAGATAATATTATTATCAAGTCCATTTTGCAGATGAGAAAACTAAAATAAGACAGAACAAATAAATTTTATCCAAAATAATGCAGTGAATCAATGTCAGAACTAGGATTCAAAGTCAGACAGGGCCAATTCTGGAGTTCCCAGTCCATGTTCTCAACCACTATAAGACACTGCCTCTGCAGAATTGCAAATGAATAAGTACTTGAATTGTCTGGCACATGATTGCTCAGTAAATGGAGCAACCATTCTCATTATCATCACCGTCAGACTCCCACAAACGAAATTACTTGCCTAAATCTCTGCAATAAACTCTTCTCACTGCTGCCTCCTCTTTGGCTCAAACACTCTCCTTGTAGTTCTCATATCAAGATACAGCAGGGTCTCATCTGATGCCAAGGGCTTCCTGGGGGAAAATGTAGCATCAGCTCCATCTCTTGGCCCCCTTTTCTCACTTCTTAAAAGATATGGAATCTGATAGAGCCTAGGGTCTGCCACTTCCAATCATATCCTAGTCTAAAACTTCATCAATAGAATTATTTCCTTAGAATGTCCCCAGAGTGACAATGAAAGAAAATGATGAAAACTTCCAATTCCATTTAAAGTCATCAAAGTCAATAATCCAAAGAGTATTGACAGCATTCTCACTCCATCCTAATGTGCAAATATAACATTATGAGATAGCAGGAATATTTCAAATACTTACTGGTATATTTTCCCTTCTTGGTAATTGCTTTAGATTGAATTGTGTATATACCTCTGAAAAAGTCTGTACACTGAAGTCCTGACTTCTAGAACCTCAGAACATGGCCTTTCTTGGAGATTGGGCCTTTACAGGGGTAATAAAGTTAAAATTGAAGCCAGAATTAGATAGGTAAATCGAGTCAGGCCAATTTTGAGTGAGTCAACAAGTTGAAGACTGTGCCCTGAGGAATTGAAATGTTATTTCCTTCAGAGCCCTTCCTCCACCCTTAATCAAGAACCTGCCCCTGCTCCAACCTGTTGCCAAGGTAACCTGTCCCAGGAACTGCCCCTTCCTACAGGGAGCTGTAAGGTTGTTAATGTGTCCTTGGCTACTCCATCCTGCCCTTCCCCCTTCAGCCCACCTGTTTCCCACCTTTGGGCCATTCCACCGAGCATTCCTGAACATTCCTGGGCCTAGTCACATACACAAGAAAGAGAAAGATAAGGGGGGAAAAGGCAGGAGAACAAAGGAAGACTAGGACATATAAAAAGGGCAGAACACCTCGCTTCTCGCTTCTTGGGATACCAGGATAGCAGCTATGGCCCCCTTCTCCATCCCAGGAGAAGTCTATGTTTATTATGTTTATTTAAAAAGTCTACTCCTTTTTAAATAAAACTTGCTTTACATGCTTGCCTCAGCATGCTTCTCTAATGTTCAAACTTCAACATTTGAGGGAGCAGAACTCATCACTGATAACTGGGCGGTAACAAAATGAGGTCATTAAAGTGGACTCTAATGCACTTGACCTGTGTTCCTATAAGAAAAGAAATTTTAACATAGCCACATGGAAAGGGAAGACAATGTAAAATACAGAAAAAGATGGCCATCTACAGGATATAAAGAACAGCCTAGGACAAATTCTCCCTCACAACCCTCAGAAGGACCCAACCCTACCAACACCTTGATTTCAGACTTCTGACCACCAGAACTATAAGACAATAAAATTCTATCGTAAAATCTATTTAGTTAGTGACACAATTGTTCTCCTTATCCTTATCCTTATTCACTTTTTATGATTTCAGTTACTAGCAGTCAACTATGTCCCAAAATATTAAAAAAAATGAATAATTTGTGTTAAGGTGCCACCATCCTGAGCAGTGTGATAAAACCTTGCACCATTCCATGCCATCCCACCAAAGACTTGAATCATCCTTTTGTCCAGTGTATCCATGCTGTATACACTACCTGCCCACTAGTCAGATTGACAGTTGTGGTATCACAGTGCCATGTTTGATAACCATTATTTTACTCAATTATGGCCTTCAAAGAACAAAAGTAGTGATTCAAAGGAGCCACCAGGGCATAAAAGATGAAAGGGCAGATTTACTCTGGTACTATTTGGCAATGATACAGGATATAATGTTATGTAGAATTTGGTACTCTGCAGTCTCAGACATCCTCTAGAGGTCTTGGAACATATCACCATGAATAATAGGGTGCTACTGTACTTAGTTATAAGAGTCCAGGCAAACTAAAACAGGAAGCCAGATTTCTTCCCTAGGCTCCTTCACCATTCCTATAGTAAGTGAAAGGATAGAGGAGGACCTTCCAAGGGAAGAGAGAAGAGACTGAAAGGGAGCCATGAGCCCATCAAAAGTCAAGGGAAAGGGCTGAGTTGGGGGACAGATGGGGAAGAAAAGAAGAAATAAGAAAGAAGAATCAGGAATATCTTCATTTTCTATCATCCTTAACTTTAGAGTTGAACTTCTGAGGAGTCTAATAGAATGATCCCTTATAGGTGTTGCTCTTCAATTCTCTGTAAGTTTTCAAGTTCCTTAAGGAAGCCTTGGATGGCTCAGAGCAACCTGTCTTCTGGGATGGGGGGTAGAAGTGGGACTGGCGGAGAGGGAGATAGTACCCCCGATTTCTCACAACCCAGGAATACAGAAACACACATGCTCCAGCAGGGAATATTAGACTGTGGGGGAAGTCATGGACTAAGAAAGACCTGGGCAAGGACAGAGGCCACAGGGTAGAGTCAGAGCCACAATGATCAGAATTGATCATGTCCTTGACTCCAACAGGTACTGCCAACACAACCCAAAGCACAGGAGGGGCAATCACACATCAGTGGACAGCGCCTTGCCTTCTCAATGATCAGTTGGAATGATGTGTCTCAGAGTACGCAGGCAGGCAAAATACCAGAAGACGGTAAGTCAAACAATGATCCCGTCCCTTCTCCCTTGTGAACACTCAAGCATTTCCTTGCACTCGAATGGCACCTTTTGGGGAAAGTTCTTTGATGGGAAAAACATACAAGCCTTCCAATCTGTATTTGGGGTAAAAAATGGGAGTTCATAACCCACTTGAATCGAATGTATGAAATATGATATGTCAAGAGTTTTGTAATGTTTTGAATAACCAATAAAAAAAGAAAAAGAAAAACATACAAGCATCTCAACTTTGAATGTGCTATGGTTACTACAACATAAATTCCACTGTCAATCACATGGAACTCTGACTGGAAAATAGAAATTTTTACAGAGCTATTACTAAGAAGGAGGCTCCTAGGTAAAGCAAATTTGGTTATTGTTACTAAATTGTACTGAGTAAAAACCCTAAAACAACTTTTCACTCATTCATTTGATGTAGCACTACAGTGTGCAAGAAGGTGCCACTCTGGGTTCTACAGGGATTGACAGATGCCTCATAAAGGAGATCTGCAAGGCCAGCCACCCACCAGTTGTTCCTGTTCATGGGGCACCTGAGGCAAAATTTCCCCCTGTACAGTGACAATGTTCATCATCTAATTTGCCCTTCTGGTGTATGTATACAGCTATTCAGAGGGCCAGATCCTTACAAAGCTTTGAAAAAATGAACTGGAAAGAGAAATATTACATACGTGGGGCCAAGGGTGAGCAGGGTAGGGTAAATCATACATGAGATAATTTCTACTTTTGGAATCAATGAAGTTTGTGGTTTACAACTCTGTTTTAGCTCCCTGTGCAGCCATCCCACATCTCCTAATCTGTATTCAGGTAGTGATTTTGAGTATTATGTAGCTTGAAAACTTGAAGTGAATTTTCTGGGTGGTTAATAAGCTATCTGTACAAGTATTAATGAACAGTGACCTTGCACTAAAACAAACGCTCCCTAAGTGTTTGTCTCTTCATTGCTTTCTCTAATACCGTAGCATCTAGCCTCCTTACTTTCCTGGCTGATTACTGTGTGCTGAGGTTTCTGCCTTACAAAATCAGACTAGCTAAGTGGGTACACATACCCACCCACCCTTCCAAAGCTACACCTGAAGCATGTGACCAAACTACTGAGATGTTTTCTTTAACTTCCCTCACTGTCCAATATGTACTCATACAGTGTGGAATATTTTAATAGATATGGGTATTTTTAAATAGATCAATCTAATTGTTTTATTGAGAGGTCAATATGTGCCATGTGCCATCCTAAATGTCAATAGATGAGAAATGATGGAGAATATAGTCCCTATCCTTAAAAATTATTTACAAAGAATTCTGAGTATTTTACATCTAAATGAGATTGATATTTAATAAAAACATTTAAATGGAAGATATATAGATATCTATATCTATATATATCTATATATATGTATATATATGAGAGAGAGAGATTGCCACACATTTCTAACAATTGATTCCTACAGCCAACCTTTCCATTAATTAATAAAATTAACTCCATTTTGCAGATGAAGCAAATCACCTAACATCATGTTGCTGTTGAAGTGTGATGAACCTCTATTCAACAAAGGATAAGCTAACCAGATCCAAAGGAACACTATTTCACATACATTTCTATTTTTTAAAACACTACACACACACAAAAAAAAACTCTGTAATGTAGTGTAACATAGTCTCTGAGCCAGCCATTTATCAAAATGGTCTGAGAAACTTTTCAAACGCATACATACCCATATACCTGAGCTTCACTCCTGCAGATTCTATTGGGTTGACCTGGACTGGCTTACAAATATCTATTTTTATAAAGCTACCAACCCAATTTCAGTGACCATTTGGGTTCAGGAGTTATTGCTATAAAATCTATAAAGGCAGCATCTATGCAGACCAAAGAGAAGACGTTCTAGAAAATATCCAAATTATTAAGGATATTTTTAACCATTAACTCAGAACAAAAAACAGAAATTTTAAAAAGCCAGGAATTCTAAAATATCTTGATTAGTGAAATTTGTTAGAGGAAAAAGTCATATAGACAATTCTATATGCAGCAACCAGAGTGTCACAAAGAAACACTTTGGCTCGCGGAACTTGAAAATAGTTAACCTCTTATCCCTTGAACAGTAAAAGGCATGGGCTCACCAGATGGGCTTTTCCTAAATTGGTTTCCCCTGAGATTTTCCTGCTGGGATTGGGTATCCATAGACTGAGATTAACTTTAAGATAGTCAATAAGGGCAAGACCCTGCCTTGAGTTATAGTTGCACAGCTACCTGTGTGGTGTGTGTAGCCTGCAGAGAGAGGAGGAATTGCCTTCTGTATGTTTCTGCTTCCCTCCGGCGGCCCAGGTCATGCCCTACATATGGCGAGTACTGCAAAATATTTGTGAGTTTTGAGTTTCTTCCTCCCTTGCCTCTCTTGGAATTTATTCCCCTGAATTTATAACTTATATTATCAAAGAGATCACTGAGCCACATTAAAAAAAGGATAATTGATTAGTAAAAATTAAGGCAACACAATTATTTTCTAGTCTTAATACTTAGTTGATGGAGTCCAATTCCCACCCACATTCTTGCCCTTCAATCCAGGGATAACTTGCTGTGGATTCAAATCATTTCAAGAGTGGGAGGCAATCTTCAGTTGCTTAATTATGTATGTAGAAAAGATATCAAAAGTTCTTCAGTGTTGTCTATCATGTGCATTAAAGTTAGAAAATGAAATGAGTTTGTTGTCATAGACACTTCCACCAAGAAGACATTTCTCTTAGTCTGTCCCTAGAAAACAAGATAAAACCCAAAATGTATAAAGGTATTTTGAGTCTTCAGTTGAACTTACCTTGAACACTATTGTTTCTCTGTTCAAATACCTCATTAACTAAAGCCCCATAAGCCTCAAATGTCAATTCTGAAAACTATTATACAAGCACCAGTTATTGTTGCTTTAACTTTACCTCTGCCTGTCAAACTCTGAAACTCTCTCACTTACTCATATTTTCTTTCTGCTTCATTTGTAATTTCTTGGCTAAGGTAGATGAGTAACTATGATGAAGTAAACTCCCAAGTGTCAGAAAGAGACTAGAAAGAAAGCTAGCCCACACACACAAATCACTTTTATACAGTGCAACTTGTCATGATGAAGGACCTCTCGTCCCTGTCCCCTCTAGATACACAGACTTTCAGTTCTTCCCCCACTGCCTCCTCCCAGTAAGACTGCAGAGGTCAGGGAGAGAGAATGCAGAGTCTTTTCCAACAGAAAGTGAATGTGCTGAGACTAGGTAGCTCAGGAGAGAGGTAATGGGTTGTAGATGCAGGTGCCTCAGGTCACTGGGTCTGTTCAGGCCCAATAGAGGAGTTTGCACCTGCTCATAATGTGATGCCAAGCTTTGGAGTAACTTTCTGGACAATGTAGTTTCCCTTTTGAGGAAAAAAAACTTTTATTATGTTGAGAAAAATAACATATTAGTTTTAGCTGGATTACCAACCTGTTCTTTTATTTCACAAAGCAAGAATCTCAACTGAGGGTGGTACCTTGGGGTGACTCTATGCTAATTGCTCCTGTTCAGACATGCTATGCGTAAATATATCAGTGGACTTGATTCACTCTCCTAGGTTTTATGTGGCATGATAGAAATTAAGCATAGTTTTAGCAGCTATAATTCCACTGGAAAAGAGAAGAGCTCTAATTATTGTTTCTTGCCCTGAGAAGATTTTAAGATTCACACCAAACTTTATTCATTCAACAAACATTTTTTGAGTACCTAATACAGCCAGGAAACATGCTAGGTCCTGGGGATACTGCAGTGATTAGTGCATAGTAGATGTGTTCCCCATCCTTCTGGAGCTCATGATCCAGCAGTGGAGAAAGACAGTTACACGGATAATAGTAATCAGGTGTGATGTGTGCTGTGATGAGAAGGTTGAGGGAGCTACAAGCACAAATGGCAAGAGGAGTTAACCAAGGCCTGAGGCAAGTGAAGTCTCTCAGCACAAAGACCTGAAATCAGAGTTTTCTGGACATACAGCAAAACATCTGTGAAGGTGAGAGGTGAAAGAGAGATTAGTGTGCCTGTGGAGCCAGAAAAAGCTTGGCTGGAAATGGAGGCAGAAATGGACAGATGAGAGGCTGGTCTAGCCACAGGGCCAAGCTGTGGAGGATGGAACCACCCACAGGAACGGCAGTCCTCCTGCAAGTCCAGGTCTGGTTGAAATTCTCCATTATTTTCCATCCAGAGTGTTCCACACCCTCATTCCTTGCCTCCTCTCTTGCTTTACTGAAGTTATTCCTCTTGCACAACTCCAAGGGTTGTGTGTGTTCATTCAAAAACACATGGAAGAGGAAGGTATAGTTAATCTGAGAAGCCCAGATGGAGCATCTGTGGGGTTTAAAACTCAGCGCTAGGAAGTGAGTGGATACAATGATGGGAGACAACTTCAACAATCAGAGCTAAGATAAATAACCACCAATAGTCCTCACTCACCCAGAGGTATTGGGGGATGAAGTTGGAAGGGAAGGGAGTTTGGGGGAAGAAATGAGTGAGTGAAGGGATATGAACCTGGATTTAGAGAGAGCAAGGCTCTACTGGAGATGTGATTGGCACCTGTTTCTTCCTTTTCCATTTTTCCTTCTTTCTCATTCTGAAGTAAAGTGAGGAGATGGGAAAATAATGTGAGAGGAGGTGTGGTTTTTTGTAGGTTTTTTTTTTCCTGTGTGAAAGGCAACAAAACAGAAGAGGACGAGAGTGAGACTGAGGACAAAAGGCAAGAGGGTGACCTCGCTCTGAGCTCTGAGAATGAGTATAAAAGGAAGCCCCAAGGTCTCTTCTGCCCAGAATACCAGAGTAGGGAGCAAACAGGAGTCCAGGGAACAACAAAAACAATTACCAAAAGAAAAGATGAAAAGAACCAGGTTGATTGGTTAGTGCTTCAGGACTGTGAGATATTGACAGAAGAAAATTAGACTTAGTCACAGAATCAAGGAAGCAAGGAAGCAAGGCAGACACAAGGAATTGAAAGGAAACATGACTAGCTGTGGTACCGATTATGAACCTTTCATTACAATTGACTGATAAGCTAACTCCAATTCACTTTAGCAAATCAAGAGATACTATTGAGAGTCAGTATTTCTCCATCTTTCAGTCCAATTCTCCTCCACCTGGCTTTATTTTCAGGTTTCATGTGGTGATAAGATGGCCCCCCAACAGCTCCAAAACCATAATATCTTGGCCCTCAGATTCAACTGAATAGTACACTTCTTTTTCTTCACGAGATGAAAATAACTGGCATAGCTCTTACTCTGTGATGGATGCTGGTCTAAGAGTTTACTCTGTGTTAACTCCCCTGATCTTTACAAAAATCCTATATTATATATACCAAGACACAGAGGAAAGAAGTAACTTGCCCAAGTCACTCATCCAGCTAGTGACAGAGGTAGCATAAAGACCTGGACTCAGATCTGGATTCCTCATCACTATGCTATGCTGCCTTCAGCCTGGTGCCAGCAGGTGGAAGTGGATCAGTTGTGTATGGCTGCACCATTCACCTTGAACTCAGCACTCTAGCCATATCTGAATCACAGGCCACATGTTGCCAGAAGCAGACTTAATGATCATTTGAGCCCCATGCTGACAGTGGGCAGGTACTTACCCAGAGGGAAACCAAGGTGCCACCTGCAGAAAAGGGGAGAACAGATGGGCAAGAAACAACATGCTGCCCAAGCCTCTGGCCTCATTCCCACCATTTTCTTCTCTCCCTTTTTTTTTCCTTCTTCCCCTCTGCATCTAAGACACAGCAGCACTGTGTGTACTATGTGCCAGACACATGGATAGAACAGCAAGTAAAACAAAGTCCTTGCTCTCACAGAGCTTATGTCCTAAAGGGGGAAGTGACATACACAGATAATCACATGATATTCAAAGCAGAGTTAGGATATAAAAATGGTAGAGGAAGGAAGGATGAACCCTTTCCCGTCTACACAGGGTAACTCAGTGGAAGCCTCTGGATGCAGGGACACTTGAGCAAATATCTGAATAAAGTGAGAGGCATCCATTCTGGAGGAAGGAAGACCTAAGGCCAGGAAGAGCAAGCACAGGCCTCTGATGGAAGAATGTGCTCAGTGACTTTCTGGAATGGCAGGGAGTAAACTGAATAAAAGGAAGTAATATCAGGACAGCATCCTGTGCCTGCTTCTCCAGGACCACTTCTGCCCTCCTCAGCTGCCCTCTGTAAGTAGAGGGCTGGAACCCGATCTCTCTCCAATGGGGTAGTCAATATTTCCAACCACCTCATTTGAAGAGTCCAACAGCATCTCAAACTCAACATGTTGAAATTAAAATCATCCTCTTTGACTCAGACTAACTCTTCTCCATACTGACTGGGGTCTACACAATCTCCTCGTTGTCCAGACGTCACCACCTTGAACCACAGGCAACTTTTCTCTCTCCTTCCCCCAACAAAACCCATCCAAGGGGCTTTTATTTTTATTTTCTTCCTGCAACGTCTTTCAATCTACTCCTATTTCCATCCTGGGGATACACTCATCATTTCTGATTACAGACAATTGTGATGATTCCTACTTGTTCTCACATCTCCCACCAAGCTCCTTTCTAAGATGGGGGACAGTACAGAGCTGGCAGACTCATCTTTTGAACACAACCCTAATCACTTCTGGTAAATTCCAACACAATTAATGCCTTTATGATAAAATATAAACTCTCAATGTGGACCTAGTTAATGTCCAAGATCTTTGATTAGGATGATCCCAGTATACATTTACAGTCTTAGCTCCTATTTCTAATCAGCCTAGCCAAATCACTTGTCATTCTGGTCTTCTCTCCATGCTGCCTTGTTTACCATTTTCTTCTGTTAGGACGAATAATCCCAACACGACTAGTCATGAAAATCTTCTCAGCTCTCTGAGGCTCAGTCGACACACCTCCCATAATGTGAGCCTGTCTTTGTTCCCTCAACTGGAAGTGATTTCTCCACCATCAATTCTCAAGACCACTTATTCTTTCTCACCTTGTTTCACAATGCCAGTTTTTATCGCTCCAAATCCTCTTCTTAATTTCCTTCATCAAAGCCACTCCTCCTCTACTTCTCCCCTTCTCAATCAATGACACTGGTGAAAAACACTTGGTCCTCCAGAGAGCCCCAAGTCAGCATTGCCAGCATTAGTTGCATTGCCTTGATAGTGGCAATTGCATCACTGAAGGGCCCTGGGTTTAAGTTAGGCTGAATTAATCCTTTTGCTGTGCCACAGGTGTGTCATGGATATTTTGTTCATTTGGGCTTTTTCTATCGCTGAGGATTAGACCCTTTGTTGTGATCAAGCCACCCACAGCATATTGGTGCCTCAGGGGAATATCAGGTCCATAGCCTAGAAGCTGGTGAAAGGAAACCCTCCTCTGTCTTTTCCTGCAGGGCAGCCATCCTGCCCCCAATTCCTTTTTCTCCCCCGACCCCTTTGTACAAATTCCTTCTCTGTGTTTTGATCTCTAGCTGCATAAAATCCTAGCTTTCAGTTTCTGTGTTCGTCTAATCACTCATAGTATGGACCTTCCAGCCCCATAAAAAAAAAGAAAACAGTTTGTTATCAAAGAACTAATAACTAACACTAACAGGAAGCCCTTGCTGTGGCTAGGCCATGCTGTTTTGGACATGTCATTCTGAATGTCTCTCGTTCACCTCAGTGGTAGTGATCCGTTGTCTTAAATAGCATAAGACGGCCCAACACACCTCCCAGCTTTGGAAATTGGCAGAATATTACTGAAATGTACCCAAAGTCCAGGGTAGATGCAGGTCATGAAGGGCCACTTGGAAGACAGGTTTTATAGCAACAAGTAGGCGCAGTGACCCCTTGGCTCCCATGAGAAGATGTAACAGGTTTGCTGAATGATTTCACAGGCAGGGATGTGGAGCCTGTTGGGTTGAGGGTTGGGGGTGTTGATCAGCTGGTCCAATCCATGAAGGAATTACCAGGCTGGGATGCCTTCACAGGCAGGTAGAAAGGATATCTGGCAGCGGAGGAACTCAGGCCTTTGGACACTGAGAAGCTTAACAAGGTCAAAGTAACACTTGCATCTTAATTTTGGCCTTACCCAAAAGCTCTCTCTCCCAAATCTATTGTGACTTTCATCCACTTCTCATATCCTCATCTCAACCACCTGAAAGCCAGTGCTTACTCCACCCATTCACCTGTACTTCTCCAGTAGCCTCTGTTGCAATTTCCCCAGCTTCATTTCTCTCCAATGCTCCTCACCACCACAGAACATGCTTTACCTATCCAGCATCTACAATTAACATCTGCATTTCTTACACAAAATGCATTAGAATACAATTGGCCCTCCATACGTGTAGATTCTGCATTCATGGATTCAACCAACCATGGATCCAAATGTTCAGGAAAATAATAGTATCTGTTCTAAACAAGTGCAGACATTTTTGCTTTGTCATCATTTCCTGAACCATACCAGATAACAACTATTTATATAGCACTTACATTGTATTAGGCATTATAAATACTGTAGAGACAATTTGATATGTATAAGTTATATGCAAATACTACGGCAGGATTGAGCATTCTCAGATTTTGGTATTTGTGGGGATTTCTGGAACCAACTCTGTGCAAACACTAGGGGATGAATTTATTCCCATCACCCTCCTCCTCCTTCTCCTCCTTGTCCTTCTTCTCCTCGTGACCTAGAAGGCTCTATAATATATGTACTCCACTTCCTCTCCTATCCATTTCCTGATGCTTTTCCCATTGTTCACTCTACAGAAAATGGTGGGCTTCTTCCTTTCCTTCCAATGTATCGAGCTTATCCTGATCTAAGGGTTCTGACCCTTCACATTCTCTCCACCTACAGTCACTGACCCAAGGTATTTGTAAAGCTACTGCTTCTTATGATTCAAGTCTCAGCCCAGACATCACTGACTGTCCTTGACAATTCTTGCCAGGCCTTATCTTTCTTCATAGAATATATCCCTACTTGATAATATATTGCACTTTTATTGTAATTTGTGTAATTTGCAGAATACATATTACAAGGTGACAAGAACCTCTTCTAATTTTATATTATGTCCTCAGCATCTAACTGTGCATATCTAACAGGCAACCAATGAATGTTAAGTAAAATAACAAATAAATAAAGGATGAATGTTAAAAAAATGAACAATTGAATTGTCAGTACCAATAGCAGAGAAATATTATCTATTCTCATGAGCATTAATTAGAATTAGAGGCCAACCTTTTCTTAATTATGAGAATGTACCAGGTTCACATTCTAGGTAAATTTATTTGTGATTATGCTTTACAGTCCTCTGAGAAATAGCATTCTGCTTAATGTCAGACATCTCATCTTTATTCTTATTTCTCTCCAGAAGATACAATAAGCAATAAATAGGTGATCAATAATGAGGAAAAACACTTACTATGTGCCATTCCCACCCGAGGACCAAACATTCATTAACTCACTTCATCCTTACCACAGTTTGTGATACCGATGGATATTATTGATATCCATATTTTCCAGATGAAGAAACTGAGCCAAAGGGAGGGTGAGGTATTTCCCAAGGTCAGCTCAATTCACAGATTTATTAATCACCCAATATTCTATCAGAGAAATAAAACAAAATCAGAGAGAGAGGGAAAGAGAGTGTAAGGAATTGACTCACATGGTGGACAAATCTGAAATTCTTAGGGCAAACTCATAGCAGAAGAAACACTCAGGAAGCTGCAGCCCATGGAGGAATTATTTTTCCTTAGAGAAACCTCAGTTTTGCTCTTTTGGCCTTTCAAATGCCTAGAAGCAGCCCACCCAGATTATTGAGGATAATCTCCTTTACTTAAAGTCAGCTGAATGTGGATGCGAACCACATCCATCAAATGCCGTCACAATAACACCTAGCTGGTGTTAAATTGAATAACTCGACCTAGACAAGGTGACACATAAAACTAGTCATCACGATAAGTAACCCACAGGATTTGAACCCAGCCTTCTGACTCCAAGCATAAATTCTTGAGCATTGTGATATTCTGCCTTCCAACCAAGATTTGTTGAATGGATAAAAAATGAAAGAAAGACTCTGCCATGACAGCACACAACTCTTACTCCCTCTGAAATAACTGCCTGCTCTCCCTCTCACCTGTCCCCAGCCTTGTGGAATACCTCAATTTGTGACTTGTTTCCAGGATTCTTTGAGCAGAGCTGTTTAAAACGTATTTGAAAAGAGATTTGATGTGTGAAGCTCACTTGCTTTCTAGCCAGAGGTCTCTTTCTATATTTGGGTTTGTAGTGGAAAACCCACAAATGGAATTTCAGCAAATCTGAATTCAAATGTCCTGGTTGCCTGACAATAGGATTGGCAGCCTAACAGCTTCCAGGATGACACTGGCTTGCTTTCCTGGGGAGAATGACTAAAAGCACTTTACACATTACAGAGGATTTAGAGTGTCTTTTCTTTATCTGCTATATGGAGCACAGTAACCAATACCACTACAGACGTGCAGCAAGCTTCCACTAAGTCCTCCTTTCACTGACTGGAAAGCTGAATTTTGAGCATCACAGGATCTTCTTTTCCTCCCACTTCTTCTTTCACCTGCTTCAAGGCTGCCATCTTGCTTCCTAGCACATCTAGTCCATGCCCATTCCTAGGTACTGTCAGGAATCCGTGACACAGAGGAAGTACTAATTAAAACCTTTGAGGACAGGAGTTTTTTCTTATGCTTATCTACTTGCCAGTCCTACTTCATTTCCTTTTGAGCCAATCAACTGTTGGCAGGTTGTGCAGAGTAGATTCTTGAATAGGGAAGTCCAGAACTAGATCAGCTGTGAGAATCCACATCTGAAAATGAATACACTGTGTTGTCACTGTTTGAGAATGTTGCTGTTTCTAAATCCCTCAGATACTATAGAGTGCTACTTAAGTTTGTCACTCAGTTTTCTTTAATGAAGAATATAAATGAATTCAGCAAATATTTACTCAGTGTTTACCTCATGAAAAGTCTTCTGAGGGATAAAATGTTGGGCAGAGTTCAGGCCCTTGAAAAGCTTCAAATCTAACAGGGAAAGAAAATGAACAAATCTAGGCTTGGTGCCAGAAGCTGTGAGCATTCGTGAAGGAGGGGGCATTCCAGATTCTTTCCTTCAAGCAATAAATAGCTATAGGCCGGCCTTGAGCAGGCACTGGGGATCCAGTGAGTGGTTAACAAAACAAAACAAGATCCTTCCGTATGTGGAGGAAACCAGAGAATAAATACATAATAAGTAACTAAGAACTTCAGCAACACAAGACAGACTGATGGATACAGAGTGGCGGGGCATGGTGATTAAGGAAGTCCTTTCTGCAGAGGTGACATTACAACTTGCTTCTGAATTTTTCAAAGCAGAGATTTGGGGCTAAGTAGATTCCCACACGATGGAACCACAAATATTAAATCTTGAGTATAAGCTCCAATTGTTCAGGGTCTATAAAAAGAAGATCCACGCACAGTAATAAAAGGAGCAAGGAAATAGGAGCAGAAGGTGGAGTCAAAGAGGCACCAGGGATCAGATCACCCAGAGCCACTGGAAGCCTCTGTAAGGTGTTAAACCAGGATTGTTCTCATCAGACTGGCTGCTGAAAGGAGGGTGTTCCATGTGCGTCACAGATGGAAGTAGAGGGACAGAGAGGAGCTGGCTTCTCTGGCCATCCAGGCCAGGTGATGCCTTGGATAAAGTTGGTCACTGGGGAGATGGTGAGAAATTTTGGGAACATGAGAAAAATATTTGCTAGTAGAATTGACATGAGTCACTGATGAATAGTGGAAAAATGAAAAAAAAAGGAATCAAAGATATCCTTTATGTTTTCATCTAAGGCACCTTGATGAGGGATGATGCCTGAACTGGGAAGTCTCCCAGGATATACTGACATGGCGTATACTTGAAGCACATTTTGGAAGGAAAGGAACACAGAGAAGGGCCTGGATACATGAAATAGAGCAAAACCCTCAGCACACAATTGATGAGCATTTGGCTGAAAAAACAACGTGCATGTCAGGAAGCCAGGGGAAGCCAGGCTGGTAAGCTGGAGGTCATATATGGAGGCAATAAAATGTTGAAGGCCATGAATGCCTGGACAGGGTGGAGAGAACAGGTTTGAAACAATGGAGCCACAAATAATCAAAAATTAAGGAAAAAAACAAAGAGAAACTAGAAAATTCTCATTCTATACCTTTGATGCCTTAGGAAATCTAGAAACAAAAGGGCCCGAAGGTAGCAATTCATAAACCACACAGGCCAAGTACAGGTTGTACCTATAAACCATCAAAAACTACCAGAGTCTCGTTAGACTCCTTGGAGGTGCCTTTTATGTACCCATTTTCTCTGAACAATGATCTTCATAGTATGTGGATCAGGAACTACTTATTTAAGATTGATAAAGCAAAGGGTCCCTTCCCAATCATCTTGTTGTGATCCAAAATCTTAGTTCACATCCTTGACAACAAGGGTAGCTATCAGGAATAAGCTATTTGAACTCAATAACTTTAAAAAAAATGCACTAATGCTTTTGCCAACATGATTTTCTCCACCTAAAACAGGACAATGATTTTCAAATATAGAAGGAGAAACCACACCCTCTTCTCACCATAATATTATATCAAAATGACCTGAGAAGCTGTTCAAAGCTCTGCCTTCCAGAATTGCAGAGTTACTGACCTACCCCAGGACCCCACTGGGGGTGTACGGGGTCCTCACTTCTAGAGGAAACCCCTCAGGAAGTAGAAGACTGAGGACCTCTGAGTTAAGGGTTCTCATAGACATTTGTTTTTAATCTCTTTAAGTCACTGATATGCAATTTCATATCAGGTAGCAGAGTCTGGGGAAAAGAAAAAGGATCAGACAGCTTTTTGAAACCAAATTATTGCCTCTCTGACAGATACCACTGTGCTGCTTACAAGTATTTTTCCTATTAAGTTTTAGCAAGTGCAAGGGCTATGGTAAATAACCTTTCATCTGCAGAAGCTTTTCAAGGAACAAATAAGGAGTAATGCAAAGTAATCCTGGGGAAGTTTAAAGAGAGATTGTATCAACTGAATTTAAAGTAATAGAATAGAGGGAAAAGGAGAAAATTATACAATTGCTTTCTGGGGGTATCCTTCTTTCTAATATAGAATTTATATGCAAAATTTGTTATTGTAAAAATGATTAAGTTGATTTAGATTGAAAAAAAAATGTGTGTATATATGTATGTATGTATATGTATATATGTGTGTGTACACACACACAATTTCGTTTAAAGACAGGAAACACAAAAAGGCCCTGAGATTACATAAATCTATTAGAGACATTTAAAATGATTTTGGTATCAAAGAGTTAATGAAGAAATTTAGTTTTACTTTTTTGAGTTTTTCTTTTTTTTTTCTGAGCTAGGTGAGAGATAATTTCTTTGGCATCGATGGTAGGTTTGTTGTGAGGTGATAGTTTCATTTTTTTTAAGGCTTAACTAAACTTTTTTATGCAGTAATAACCACATTTCCAGGAGAAGTTAGGAAAGCTTATAATATTGCACGTGAAAAAGAAACAAAACCAAGAGAATGCTGTAGTTTGCACTGGTTTGAAACAAGCCGTGCATAGCTAATCAGTCAGAAAACCCTGGATTACAACCAAACCACAACAGAAGAATATAAATGAACACAGGGCATGTGAATGATTCTTGCTGGGGAGGGGGGATACCTTGAATTACCAAGTAGTTTTCTGAAAATTGAAAGCTAGAAGACACTCAATTATTGGCAGCACACGTCCTCAATTAGGCAGATCTGTGTGTCAGTCAACCAGAATATACAATAGAATAATTTAGGTTCATTCTCTCTCAATCTACAAACATAATCATTTTCACATGGAAACTTGGCAATGTCACACCTCATTTCTCAGCAGACTTAAGAACAGCATGCAGTCTTGAGATGTTTTGGATCACCTTTACAGAACGAATCCTAGTACATTTCCACTCCCCTTACAGATTGTTATCACGTACAATTAAAGTTAAACTGCACTTGTTAAAACAAGATAACAAATCACACTCTTCAGTAGCCTTAAATTTCTTTTTAATCATCCTTTGTCACTTCCTCATGAAGTTTACCAATTGAACCCTTTGCAATGCAACCCCAACGCTAATCAGGGAAGCAGTCATTGTTATAGGCAAAATTATAACTTTAAAACTTTAACAAATAGTTAGTACTTAACAGCTTTATAGGATATTTAACAAAGCACTAATAACTTACCAGAAACAAAAATAAAAATTTTGAAAATTTTATGATGCATTTTTTATTACCCTTAAACCCCTATAGGAGATTGGATAAATTACTAATATTCATTGAGAATTGAACCAAAATGTCTGGGGATATATGTCAGTGGTAGAGTGTTTGCCTAGAATACACAAGGCCCTGCATTCAATCTCCAGTGCCAAAGAGAGACAGAGAGAGGGAGGGGGAGAGAGAGAGAGAAATAAGAGAGAGAATATGTGTGTGTGTGTGTGTGTGTCTTGGACCAAAAATTAACAAAATAATTTCACAATTACTACACCAAGAATTTGAGAGCAGCTTTCTTGGGTATTTAAGGAGGGTTTTTATTTTTACCTTCTGTTTCAAAACCCCATCCACAGCAATTAGGTCTTTCCCTCTTTTGTAATTTCTATGTCCTTTCTCCCTTCCACATTGGTCTTTATAAATTGTATCAACTAGTTTCCAAATGGGGATGCTCCTTTCTAAGTTCTGTTTGTATGATTGCAGATGACTTCATCTAGGACAACTAATTGTCTGGGTTGTACACACAGACAGGTCAGATGCCCAGATCTGACCTTAGTTATCTTGACATCCAGTAATTTTTGTCCTCCTGGAGAATCCCAAATCTCTCCATGTTCTTCTCCACTTATTAGATTAAAATTAAACCCACTGTCTGCAGCCATTTAAATTCTTTGAATGAGTTTCATACCAAAAATAGAAAAATATAATGAAAGTGAACATCTTTAAGTGCTATGCCAGGCACTGTTCATAGAACTTACATGTATTAACTCTTTCACCTTCACAACCCTATGAATGAGGCTTGGTAAGTATCCCCATTCTCTGAAGCATGAAGAAATGGCACTAGTAAGAGGCATACCTAGTACTAAGCCCAGCACCAGTCTTTTACATGTCACTCAGCCATTTCTCTACTTTGAGCCCAGGTGTCCAGGATCATATGCTTATTTTGGACCACCACTGCCCAATGACAAAATCCAAATTCTAGACTTCCTGGTGGCACCAAAAGGAGAAAATATGGAGTTTAAGAAACATTTATTTTTTTTATTCCTACATTTTGTAAATTATGTTCCCCAAAAGATATTTATCACTGTCTCATATTAGAAATGGAAAGACTGATTCTGATGCACATTAAATTTGAGAACCACTGAGCTAGAGTCTGGGAGCTGTGAGGGTAGGGAATACATTATCAGGGTGATGGGAAATTGAATGCACAAAGGCACTGAGCATGGAGAAACAACCAACACTTTGAGGAAATAGAAAGGAGATTCCTTGAAGAGTCCAGAGAGGCAGGGAGAACCAGCTTTGCCAAGACTGGGGAGGCAGGCAGGGGCCAAGCCAGTGCAAGCTTTAGTAAGAGAAGCTTTATCCCACCAGCTATGGGAAGCCACTTCAGGCCTCTACATAGGAATGAAAGAATATCAGGTTTGCATTGTGCAAACATAGCTGCAGCTGTGTGGAGAATGGATTTGAAAGAGAAAGGATAGTATGAGGAGAACCATCAAGGGAATATTGCAGTAGAAAAGGTAAGATGAGACCAAAGTGGAGATCCAGAGGTGGCAGAGAAAAAGATAGAAATGAGCATATCCAAGAGTTCAGTTGAAGGGGGAACACTCTGTACATCTTCCAAACAGCATCAAAATTGGAATGGTAAATTAGATCCTGTCAGTCCTTAACTTGATTGCTGCAGAAGCTTCCTAGTGTCTTAGGATGGAGTCTAGAATCCTCCACATCAAGACCGTCACCTTCTTTTCTCTTTGTGTCTACACATGAGCCTTAGGCACTCTCTTTGCTCCCACCTGAGAGTTTTCCACCTGCTAGTCCCTTTGCCTGAAACACCTCTTTGGTAACTTTCACATAAAGACTCCTCCTCATTTTTTTAAATTAATTTTTATTGTTGGTTGTTCAAAACATTACAGAGTTCTTGATATATCATATTTCACACTTTGATTCAAGTGGGATATGAACTCCCATTTTTACCCCGTATACAGATTGCAGAATCACATCAGTTGCACATCCATTGATTTACATATTGCTATACTAGTGTCTGTTGTATTCTGCTGCCTTTCCTATCCTCTACTATCCCCCTCCCCCCTCCCCTCCCCTTTTCTCTCTCTACCCCCTCTACTGTAATTCATTTATCCCCCTTATATTTTCCCCCTTTCCCCTCACTTCCTCTTGGATGTAATTTTGTATACCCCTGAGGGTCTCTTTCCATTAGATGCCTACTTCTCCGAGGAGACTTCCTGCATCACCCAGTTGAAATACGTGCCCACACTCTTATCCACCTCAGTACTTCACTTACATTATCAGTAGGCTTTAGATCATTGTATTATTATCTGGTTTTCATTGACTGCCTTTGTTTGTCTTGATGAATGCAAGATCCATGAAAGCAAGAACCCCATCTGCTTGGTTATCTAGCACAGTGCCTGCCCTTACATGTGCCACCAATTCACAGTAAATACATATGGGCAGTTTGACAAACTCTAGGTTTCACCATAGGCTAGGTGATGGTGACCTTCTCCAAGGACCAATTTTGGTAGATCTAGAAGCAAAGTATCAGACTTACCATTATTTCTCCTCTCCTTCTTTATTCTGTACCTGAAGGTACTAAGTTAAAAGCTATTGGCCTACAGACATCAAAAAAAAATGTATAGTTTGCCAACTTGTTTTTTTCCTGTGTTGCTTATTGGTTTCTTATATCCACATTTTGTTGCAATTTCTTAAAGTTTGCCAGTACAACAAAAGAGGACCATACTTAACTAGATGACTAAAATAACAAAGGGCCAAATTGAGCTGCATTTTTTATAATTGAGATTTTCAAATCACTACAGAGGTGGGCCTTCTTTCTATATAAACATTAATACAATTTTTACAAAAATTGATTCCTTGAATTGTGCCCAGAAGCAAATCAGTGTGGCTAATAGAGACTAGCGTGTGTGTGTGGGGGGGGGGGGCGTTAAATTAGTGTTCATTTTTTTTTTTCACATTCTGGAGTAATTTCTATTTGCAATGCCCCTTCCAATGACTAAATTTTATCATTCACCATAGAAGCCAAGGTTTAGAAAATTGTATAATCCCTATATTCTAAATCAGGAAATTGAAGCAGAGAGAGATTACCTTTGCCAAGAAAGAGAGTGGTTTTGTGGCTGAGTCAGTTTCAAATTCAGAGTCTATCCCAGGCTTTCAACACTCTGCTAAAAAACTGTGTACTATTTTCATTTCTGTTTGCTTACGTGAGTATTCACCAAGCCACCAGCACCATATGAGATCAGTATCCAAGCTATAAAGGCTTTTCAAATTGCTAACACTAGACATAGTTCAGACTTTAAGTACCAGGAAGCAACTGGGAACAGCTGCTTTTGAATCAGACATAAATCTAAGCAATGTTACAATATAGCAAAAGGGGGAAAAAAAGACGTTGTCTCATTAAATAGCTAACAAGAGAGTGTATCTGATAGTAAAATGTTGGCAGAACATAAAATACCTGTTTACTGCCAAATTCTAGTCACACAACATTAAGGTTACCTATTTGAGCACGGAGCACTGGCTTCTCATCATATATAATTCTATCAAGGAGTTTCCCTCGTGAATCTTAGTTGCCTTTAGAGTGAGTAGAAACACTATTGCCAAGATTGCTGGGACCTAACCTCACAGGGATTTGTAGATAGAAAATTAATCCCTCAAATTGTGCCAAGAAGCAAGTCAGTGACTAATGGAGACCATCAAGCAAAGGCATAGCCAAACCCTCAGAGCCTGTAGCAGCCAAAGCTTTTTGAATAATTTTTCAGGGTAGCTCCTTAATAGAGCACATAGACAAAATCCCATCTGGGCATTAGAAATAGGAATTATACAGGCATGGTCTGTTTATTTTCCCTTCATCCTTTGTTATGGCCCTTCTCCAATTAGATTGTATTTGAATGTCTGGAGTTTGTTATAGGGTGACCACCTCATGCCCAGTAAAAAGGTTTGTTTTTTTTTTCTTTTTTTTTTAAACTTTTGCACAGCCAAATGGTAATGTCAAAAAAAAATCCTGGGGGAAAATGTCCCATGGGATATTTTTAATCAAGTAACACACATTTCCCATATAAATGTTGCCTAGAGACGGCCAAGAAAATAACCCATTAAGTAAAATATTCCAAAATCGAATCTAATAAAGCTGGATAGAAAAATCCATTCTTCTACTTTGGAATAGAATGTATAATAAAACCAGGGAAATGTTCATATGGCATTAAACTCTACAAGCTTAGTGTAATCCAGAGGCCTCACAGAAAAGCAGAAAGTAAGAAATGGGAAAATAAAAGGGTGATCGCATTCTAACACAGCCACAATTAATAGATCTACCTTCAAATAAAAGAAAAAGAAAATCAATTCAGTTGGAAAGATGTCAGGATGGAGCAATTACTCATGGCTAATTACTTTTTAAAAGAAGATGACAATGGGTTAGTTTTTACTGATATTGATGAAAGAAAACCTTTGGGGAAAGCATTTGTAAAGGTTAGCAAGGATATGAATTATCCTCCAGTATGTTGAAAGGCAAAGAAGAGGGAAGAATAAGTAAAATACTAGTACAGTCTAGTGAAGGTCATCAAGACAACTGAGCTGATACTATAAATTACCATTTTCTAAAATCCGAACCTGTCATCAACATGTCTCACAGTGAATTATTTCCTAGAAAAGATGATTTGTTATGAAACGTTCAGTAACTCACCAGACAAATGACTTTTAAATAGTTTTATTCAGTAGTACATTGTGAAAGGCAAAATGAGATGTAGTTGTTCTACCTATGAATTAAGAATCCTTTTGAAACAATTACTGCAGAATTGCTGGAATGTGCGGTCCTGGTATTGGCCTTAGAAAAACCAGTGGTTTTTAGTGATACCTGATCACTGAGTTCATCCACAAAACCAAAAATATAAGAAAACCTTCATAGTTTTCACAAGCAATCTTTGAATATGTTAATTATTATAGCTTACAGTTGTCATCAAAGACCATGCATATTTGTAAGAAATGAACACACTGGTTCATTCATTTTCATTAACAAAAATATCTGTGAACAATGAGAAGTAATGTGTATCAATAAAAATCCTTCCCCTGGTATGGCAAATCAAGGACTGTATACCATATACCAAGATTTTTAGCAACCCCCTTTAAAATACATATACATGTATACACACAGTCTACAGGTGCACATGTACATATATGGGCTTATCTATAAAGTCATGCCCCCCCCCAACGAACACACAGAGAGATCCCACTGAAAACCATTAACAATGGCTGATGCATAGACACATTTCAAACAGAAAATATGTTTATTTGCTCTCATCAAAAGCGTGGTGAACAAAATAAAATCTATTAGCTAGTACTGTTTAGTCATCTAGTCTTTGATACTGAGACTTGAATCAATTACTAAGACATCAGGGATAATTCCCACTTGTACAAGAACATATTTTTTCTGACTTGCCAAAACCACAGCTGAAAATCCTAGTGTTATTGTTTTCACTGGCACTTCAATATTGCGTCCCCTTTCTTCTATGATTTCCCACCACCCCAGGTTGACCGAACTCTTCCCTGCCCTTCCCACTCATCTCCAACACCCTTCTCAGTGTTCTGCTGATGTAGTTTCAATTGTGCCAATCTCTCTGCCTGCAGAGTTCTCTTTCTCTCATCACTCCTTTATAGAAGGCCCTACCCGTACCTGTGCCTCAGAGTTATTATAGTTCATTCATACCTCATTTATCAAGCACAACCCAGGAAGCCTTGTCTGACTGCAGCAGCCCACAGTGAGCTCGCCATCCTCTGGCAGTTTGTACTGTCAGACTTGACATCCTCTTACTACCTCACATGAGTATTTGTCTTTAATAATTATGTCAGTTATAAGCTGCTTGCGGCAGGCCAGCACTTAGCAAATCTCTGTGCCCTTAAAAATGATAACATCATATCTTCTTTATAGTAGGTGATCAAACAATGCATTTTGATTCATGAATGGGTTGATTTTAAATGGCTTTAAATGTTTCTCCAGATTTTATGTAGGCAAATTAGCTGAGAAGCAGATGGCATTCATATAAGCAACTAGGTGAATTTCTCTTAATCATAATGCATACACTGGAATTCTACATCATGATGTCACTGGGTAACAGAATTCATCAAGTCCACAGTGTAAAAAACAAAATGTAGAAAATGATTGTCATTATCTTGGCTCAAATTGCCTTTATTTGGGTTATTATTTTGAGTTAAGAAATTTGATGGTCAAGAAAAATCATAACGATAAGTTAATTATCCTTCCATGTTTTTAGGAATATTCTTTCATTCCTTTATAGGAAAGCCTAAGAAAGGGAAGTTAAAGACAAAAGCCAAATAAAGAAGGCTTTCAAAGGAATATAACTGCCCTGAGGCGACACAGTATTGAAGTGCCAAGATTGCCTTCTTCCTGAAAATACACCTAGAAATGGGGTAGGGAAAGAAGAAGAAACAGAGGGAGGAGGTGGCAGAACCTAACCCCTCCACATCTGAGTACAGAGGACAATGAAATGACAAAGGGCACCTGGTCAGTCTCAGCAAACCTTTCTGGAAACATCTTTTAGTCACTTCTTTCCTTAAACATGTGACTGTTCTGCAAGTGTTGCTTCATAGCAGGACATTTTAATTCAATAAAGAAAAGAAAGGCAAAGGTAACCCTCCTTTTACCATCTTAACAGAATTAAGGCATTAATAAAATCAAATTGTCATGGTCCAGAGGGATTCCCGGATCTGACATTCTGTGCTCAGCTCCATCAGGGAATTTCACCATATCTATTTGTTAGTACATATTATAGACACGCTCAATATCTTCTGTGAAAATGTCATTATAACCAGCTAAGGGCATTGGTTTTCAAACATTTGGAAGTATTAAGAAGAGCTCAGGTGGCCTCTCTTTTGAATAAAGGAGCGATTACTCTGATTGTTCTTCCTAAAGAATACTTTCAGATTATGAATGCATTGGATCACGTGTGTTGTAACTCAACTCGACTATCTTTCATAGGTATCTAGAGGGCTCTTAAAAATACAATAACATTTGAACTAAAATTCTGCAAAAACTCAGATAAGATAAAATTACCTATCTGAGAATCCTCTTTGGAGAGTGTTTTAGAGGGTTTGAAAAGGGACATTGTTGGATTCCTGTGGACAAAAGTTTAAAAAGTAATAATATCTGAGCTGGGTGGAAAACGAAAAACAAAAAACAGAAAAGATGCTGAAGTGTTCCCAGTGTATTCTGCTGATACTTTAAGTTCTGCACTGCAGTAATTGGAATGGGATTTCATTACAAGAAGTTTTTACCCAGTCACATCTACAGCATCCTTGTAAGAGAGTGATAGAGACCAAGTGTACCTGTTATGATCATTACCACCATATCTCCAAGGAAACAACTCCAGAAAGTTATCAAAGACACAAAAGTGGAGGGGAAAAACATAAGGTACTGCCAGACAAATTCAACACTCCAGAATACTTGAAGCTTTAACATAAATAAATAAATAAATAAATAAATAAATAAATAAATAAATAAATAAACAGCTCCTAGCGTTCCTCTTAAACGATGGGAGGGAGGTGCTCTCCTTCCTTTTATATTTCAGTTTTAACACGAAGAACAACACATTTTCCTTGAAAAATATTTTTCATGTTTCTGACTTCTTTAAAGAACTTAGAGGCTCAATACAATTGGCAAGCACCAAGCAGTTAAAAGTGTAGGTAAAGTTAAAATTAGCCATGGACACAGGTAATTTCTTCAAATTAAGTTCTTTAAAAATGATTGTTATTCGTGCCTCTTTCCCATTTCTACATTACCTTAGAGAAGTATGTGCTAAATCCTAGTTGGCAAGATATGTTATAGAAATATGTTACCTAGGATGACAAAATTCCCATGCTCCATCTCTACCTGGGATGCACATTTCCCTTCTCATTTAAAAGGGCTGCCTTTGAAATTCATGGGCTCTCATCACGGTGTGATAATTCTCAACCCATATCCTATCTCCATCCAGGAAGCTGAAACGCTGATGTTCTCTGAAGGTGGAGAAAAAATAAATCCTATAAATCCTCTCCCCTCCTAGAAGACAGAGCATCCCTGCCTAGGGAAGAAGGAAAAAGAAGACAAAGACAGGTTTCTGCGTTCCAAGAACTCTCTGATCCTGAAGCTCATTTCTTTTCCATTTTAAGAGTATTCTTCTTCTTTATACATCTATGTCTTTCGATTCTACCCTCAGTCCATTCTCTTCTCACTCCACTAACTCTCCTAACTAAAGCTCCAAACAATTGGTTCCAACATCCAGGGTGGACTCAAGTTTTATAAGGGCAGAAATTTATACAATTAAAAAAGAATATAAATTTGAAAATGCAAAATTAGATATAAAAGTAACAGCTTATGAAGAATGAGACAACACAACACCTTAGAGATGTCATGGCTAGTCTCAGGCACCACCCAGTCAGGACCCCCTCCACTGTCATAGGTTATAGATCTAAGCTGTCACTGCCAACAAAGTTATGATTCTTACCTTACTCTCACTCAGTCCATTTTCATGTAATCTTGCTTTAGAAAATTACTTCTTTCACTAATAAGGTGCCTGGTCAATTGAGAGAATTCACCAATGCTTATGAGTCTTTTGTGCAATATTTCATTAAGCATTTGCAATATTCTGGTTGATAACTAAAGGAAGAAATGAACACACTTATGTCTGGCAATGATTATAAAAACACAATAAAAATTAAAATCCTCTGGACAAATCTTCAGTGTCTTTTTTCCAAGTTTTTGTTTTGCTCTGTGTATGTTTCTTAATCACAACCATATATTACAATGAATTTTATTCTAGTAGCCTCACCACTACTCTTTAAAATGCACATAGATTTGCAAGATAGGCAAAATATAGACTACAAATACTCTCGGTGGTTAAAATTCAATTGTGCTGATGAAATTAAAGGAAAAGGTTCATTTTCTGATGCCATCTTTGGGTTTTCTGAAATCCTGGTTGCTGGCTTACTCACTAATTTGGTAATTTGCAATAGGTTTTCAGTCATTAGAGCAAATTAGCAAGGTTTAGCTATAATGTGAATATTAATATCTTCATTTAGAACCATTCCACGTGCCCTCTCTTGGTTTCTAAGGACAAGTTGCTTTTTTAAACCTTGGAGAAAGGCTATATGAAATACATGAATATGATGCTTATGAAAAGGCATTTGATAACCAATGCATTATTTTTCATCTTCTATGAATAAAATGTCAGTGACTTTGCTATTATTGTATTTCAAAAGCCCCAAAAGACTGACAGACAGCCTCAAGCACATATTGTGCTATATTAAAGAAATATTGGTCCTTGGCTAGAAAGGATTTTCCAGCCCAGACTGAGCAATAACCACTTGATCACACATCTCTCCTGCATCTAAGCTCTGAATGGCAAAGCATGTGCCTCTCATTGGCTGGTTCTGAGCCCTCTACTCAGCATCCCGCAGTCACTGGGGCTGTGTGCCTCCAGCTAAATGCATCTGGGGCACACAGCAGAAATGTTACCTTCCGTCCGTGACCCTTTTAAGACCCTTTAATGTCTACCAATGTTGTCACCATGGCACTCACTTGCTTTCATAATTCTCCCTGACAACCACTCCCCCTCAATCCCTGCTCTCACCACAGTGCTATAATTTAAGTGCATTCTAGAGACCTCCACTGTCAGTGTCTTTGTTCCTAACAGAAGCAACATTAGAATGTTTCCTATGAATACACCAAACTACCCATATAGTAACTCCTGCAGGATAGCCCTCCCAGGTTTCATATCTAATCTGTGCTATGCCTGACTCAGGCTTCAGAGAATTCGACAGATTTCTCTCCATTTCTTTCCTAACTGTGGCATTATTTAAATTTAACACTTATCATCAATCAGCTTGGAGGCAAGAATAATCACATGAAATAGTATCCTCATGAAAAAGGAAGATAAATTTGCCAGCTGAGACCTCCAAACAAGAGGCCAAGATGGATGGTGGCATAAGAAATCAGAGTTCTGTATTTCTCTGAATTATTTCACTTTTCACTTATGATTCTACTATTCCAAAAATAATCCTTAACTTTGGAATTTTATCCATGCTTTCACCAATGTGGATAAACAAAATATGGATTTTAATATTGCCTCTAGTAAGCACTAGAAAGTAATATGTAAAATAACTAGCACAGAGCCTTCCATTTATTTGGACCTAAATAGATAGGAAAGTTATTGTCATAATAGAAGTCATAGTTAAAGGGGCATACAGCCAAGCGTCCATCTAGGTTCTTGCTGGGGCCCTGGAGTTCACAAACAATGAAACAGTCATTGACAAGGTTTGGACTCCTAATCCAAGTGGAATTCTGATCATAAGCAGCACAGCATACAAGAAGCCAAGGGAAAGTTGACTCTGGGCTCTTCAGGAAATTTTGAGACTCAAAAAAGAAGATGATTGCTGGGCATAGTGGCACACACCTGTAATCCCAGCCACTGGAGTGGCTGAGATAGGAGGATTGTGAGTTCAAAGCCAGCCTCGGCAAAAGTGAGATGCTAAGCAACTCAGTGAAACCCTGTCATTAAATAAAATACTAAATAGGGCTGGGGATGTGGCTCAGTGGGTCGAGTGCCCCTGAGTTTAATCCTCCATACACAAATAAATAAATAAAAATAAAAATAAGATGATTATCCACACGGATTCCAAAGGACCAGACTCAGAAAAAATATTGGCAGGGCCAACATTTTAGAATTGTGATAGAGACAAAATCAGAACAAGAACAGGTGGGGAGCAGATGGCCACCATCTTGGACTTCAAATGCAGGTGCCCATCCAGCTCTCCCTTCTGAGCCAGTGGACATGCCCTGGGTAAGGAGGGCAGGTGTTAGGTTCTGAAATGGAACAGAGAGCATAAGTGATATGAGATATGAATGCTTTCAGCCCCTTTGCATTACTTATAAAGTTGCATAAATACCACTCTAATACTACCACCTTTGGAAAACACCTACCTTCAAAGCCTGCCTACCTGAGACACCACATTTTTCTGAACAAGAGTCTTATTTCCTGAAAATCAAGCACCTGATTACCGGAAGGGAAGCCACACTCCCAGCTGTGCAGAGGCAGCCATCAGATCCAACAGCTGCGTGCACTTGAACTGTGCAGCAAAACAGCCCTACAGGGGCAGCAGGGCTCTGTTGAGTGATCCTTGGAATCACCTCTGCATGCCCTCTCCAGCTGCAGTCAATCTGTCAGCAGCTTTTATTGGGCACTTGTCTAATGGAGAGCTTGTCCTCAGGACTGTAGGCAATTGTGGAAACCCATGTGGGGCTCTTTCCAGAAGAGAATGAGATGTTGTGTTCTCTATGCAAATATGTAAGGGTAGCTCCTCCCAAAGTTAAAGGACTTTCTTCCCACCCAATCTCTTTAAAAAAAAAAATTGTTGTTTTTAGTTATACATGATAGTACAGTGTGTTTTGACATATTAGGCATACATGGAGTACAACCCATTCCAATTAGGTTCCCATTCTTGTGGTTGTACATAACACAGAGTTACATTGATCGTGTATTCATATATGAGCACAGGAAAATTATGTCTGATTCATCCTAATGTCTTTCCTATTCCCATTTCCCCCTCCCTTCCCTTCATTCCCTTTTGTTTAATCTAATGAACTTCTATTCTTCTTCTCCCTTCCCTCCCTGCTGTAGGTTGGCATCTACATATCAAAGAGAACAATTCAGCCTTTGGGTTTTGGAGATTGGCTTATTCCACTTAGCAGGATATTCTCTAGTTCCATCCAATTTCTGGCAAATGCCATAATTGCATTTTTCTTTATGGCTGAGTAATAATCCCATTGTGTATATATACCAAATTTTCTTTGTCCATTCATTTGTTGAAGGGCACCTAGGTTGGATCAATACTTGGCTATTGTGAATTGAGCTGCTGTAAACATTGATGCTTGCATTGCTGTAGTATGCTGATTTTAAGTCTTTGGGGTATAGACCAGGGAGTTGGATAACTGGGAGATTCCTTAGAAAACTTGGAATGGAACCAAAATTTGTCATAGTTATATGACATTAGCGTTATATTTCATAACTTCCCTCCAGCCACCATCCCAGTGAGTCTGTAAATTTTTGATACTTTCATGGAACATCTTTCCTCTTTAGACTTCTCATACCTACTCTTGGAATCCATTGAACTCCTTCCCTTGGAGTTATCACATACTTTCTGCAGGTCAATGTGCACCCACTTCAAAACTTCATTTCCAGAGTAGGGCTTAAGAGCTTAGCCTAGGAAAGAAAAATAAATAAATAAAAGTAAAGAGAGAAAGAAGTGAAAGTGTGAGCCTTATGAAAAGGGAAAATCAGAACAGATTGCAATGAAGCTAAACTGTCTATTCATTTGAATCAAATGCTATAAATTTCTAAGCATAATGTTTGACAGTGAACGGTCATCAAAGCAACAGACTCATTATAAAAATGCTAAGGGTATATAAATCTCATTGACTGCTTATCATTAACTGCACAGGGTGCTGATAGGAAATGCCTGGTTATATATTTCACTAATAAGGTCCATTTTAGAGTATAGCTGTCAGATCTATTACTCACCTTTCCCCAGTCTTATAGTTACTCTGGACAGCACTGAAATTGAATGTTAAAAGTGTGGTTTCAAGCGTTATCTTTTTTTTTAATATCTCATCCCTACATATGGAAGCATGCCTCACCTTTAATCAGAACTCAACAGCCAACAGCCAGATTGTTTTCCAGAAAGTAAACAAGGGGAAAGAGAGAGAGAGAAAGTATTCTCCACTCTCAAAATTTTAAAAGTAAACATTAATGATTCAGGGGAGGCCTTCAGGGGATGTTTTGACTTTCGTTTTTGTCATGATGAAGAAACTTGCCAATGAGTCACTATTCTGTGACATGTAGCATGTGGCATGTGGCAGACATGAAACCAAGCACTTCTACTTGAATTGTCTCATTTATCCTCAGACCAATTTAAGGTACTCCAAGCAGTTTAATCAAGTATCGTGTCATATCTCCATAATCTCCTAGCAAACCAGGAAAAAAAATGAAATTGGTTGAAGGAAAATATTAGTACAAACACCAAAACAAAGCAACACTTTGATGAGCTTCCAGCACATGTTAGTGTCCATACCCTTGATATGCAGAGCACTGGGAAAGTCTCAGGAAACTTTGAGAGAAATGTTTTACTATTTGGGGCATAAATTGAGTGATATGCCCTATTACCAATGCACCAGTTCTTGCTCACTAGAGGCTTCCAGGGTATTAAGGAACATAAAGAAGTTTCCAGAATGTGCCAAGCTGTGTTAGACAAGGATATAAGACAAAGGACGAGCTTTGTCAAAACATTAAACAAATGAATAATAGGTTCATAGATATCATATCCGAGAACTACCGAGAGTCAAGACTAGCTCTGAATGGAGGAGCCGATGTGTGATAGGTCTAAGGTAAATCCACAGGACAATGAGTTGCTGTCCTTGGCCAGGTGGTTTGATCTGTGAAATGCTGCCTCTTGTTGGCCATGTCCCCTGTGTGTTTTAAAGCAGTAGTACTTATGAGTGATCCCTGGCAAAGGAATGTGCAGGGTAGGAATAAAATCACTGAACTGCGGCACCCTTCCAAAGCATCCCCATTCTCAGAGTCAGTGCCCTTGGACCTTCTGGCATATCTAAAAACAAATGCCACGGTTAAGAGAACCAGTGGGAACTGTGTTCCACTGAATTCTGCCATAAAGGCTCTGAGTTCCCACTTGCCCAACTAGATCATTCAGACCAAACTCAACATGATAGACGTTGGAGAAATTATCTGTGAGTGTCCATTAAGGCTTAATGCTACCGTCCTAAGATCACTTCCTTTGAACTGTGCTGTAACACTCTAGAAAACTTCCCCTTAGGCAACAGCTCTTAAACCAGAAAGTTTAGGACTTTAAAACCAGGAGTCTTAAGACTCCTACCAGATTTCTGCCTTAAGTTTTTCTCTAGTACTTCAAGGGTTCTTTATTTTCCCTCCAGATCTGCCCAACTGCTCCCGTTCCATCCTGTGAAATCACCCAGCACTCAGCT